>NC_055977.1:25674020-25681520 GCF_018492685.1 Alosa sapidissima
AACGACCAAAATATCACCACGGCTAAGATATGCATCAGCATAATCAAACCTCCTTTTCAGCTCAAAGAGAATTCATGCGACATCCACATACATAACAGTCCCATCTTCAGGGCTGGGGACTACAGTAAACAGCTGGTAGCCATGCATGTGTTTCATACTGCAGGTCTCCTCTGTGTATTCCACGTTGGCCACAGTTACGTAACGGTCATTAAAATTTCATTTCTGTTTTACATATGCGCGACACAATCTCCGCTGCTTCTCTTCTGCGCGTTTCCCTGACTTTCCCCGCCTAGTCGAGAATTACATTGTGATGCATTGAGAATTACATTGTGATGCATTAAGAATTACATTCAGAATTACATTGTGATGCATTGAGAATTACATTGTGATGCATTAAGAATTACATTGAGAATTACATTGTGATGCATTGAGAATTACATTGTGATGCATTAAGAATTACATTGAGAATTACATTGTGATGCATTGAGAATTACATTGTGATGCATTGTATCACTCATTGGCAAATGCATTTCATGTCGTCTCCCTCCCTGAGGCAAAATCAATCAGATGCTGGTCTCCAAACGCCTGTGGGCTATTTAGATAACATTACTGGGCTCCTAACTATTCCAAGTCTCCACTCAATGGTCAACTCCCAGAGCTTACAGTCCACTACAGGCTCTCCCCAGCGTCAAGTTTAACTCCCATGGTTCCACTCAGGCTGGCATTTGAGTGGGCACGGCCTGGCAGCAGGGGTCTGGAGGGAAATGATGGCGTCTCATTTCAAAATGAATGCCCAGTCACAGCGTGAGACTAATTGTTAATGTGACAGGAGCAAATATGAACCATATCAGGAGGCGGGTTTGATACCACTACTACTTTCTCCTTCCACTACACTTGAACTAAAAACGTCTACACTCTCATCCGCTAGTAATAGTTCAGTCGCTTTGTATAAAAACTCTGCTAAATGAATAAATGTAGATGTGACACAAATGTGACACAAACACAAGTTGCTGTCGTTGCGTTGGATAAACGTTTCTGCCGAATCTCGCTCAGTTTACTTTACATTACTTTAACAAGACAGCCGTGACTCAGTCATTGTGCTCCATATGTACACTAAGATGGTGCTCAGGGAATAAGGGAGCTGATCAATGGGATGAAGGGGAGGAATGTCCAATAGCAGAATGACTCATTGTGCCGCTCTTGGCGCATCGCATTCACACACTTACATCACATCCTCCCATGATCCCTTGAGCCTTACCCCCACACAGGAAGCAGAGCCCCATGAAGCGCTGACCTCATTTCCTCTGAGAGCTGCAACGGCTCAGGGCTCAATGATGAAGTTAATGACCAACACCAAAATCAATGAGATCCCCAAGTCCTCTCCTCCTCCTTCCTCCTCCTCCTCCTCCTCCTCCTCTTCTGACATCCATCCAGGTGTTGAAAGCTCAGACTGAACAACACACAGCATCGCAGCCCCATTGATTTCTCTCTCCCTGTCGTCTGCTATGCACAGAGTGATGAGACTGAATGGAGCTCATCCACCTCCCCTGAGGTGAAAACAACACAAAGGTTCCTGGACTCAGAACCCAGGAATCAGAACTCAGGAATCAGAACACAGGAATCACACAAGTCTGTAATACTGCCCTGACACAGCCCTGCAGAACCGAGCTGAGGCCAACTGGACCATAGCACTGGTTCTGTCTCAGAAATGGAAACAGAACAATTGTGAGGCTTTTCCAAGACAGGGGTTTTCCACACAGTGGAAATATGACAATACTGATTAAAATGTATCTGGGCCATATCATAAAATTTGCATTAAGCACCTGCTGCTAAAATACAAAAAGTAGATGGTGAATCAGAGATTAGAACATTCCTGGGATACCAAGGCCAGTTGCACTTAGAGAAACACTTAGAGCTATGATGCATTTGATCATTTACATTTGTATTTACATGTACTTCCATGTCTATTAGCAGGCAGCGTGCCATGGTTTAGCTGAGCAAGGGAACAGATTATTGACTGCACTCGTATCTGACCTCAGCAACGGCTGTCGTCGTGAGATTGATCCGTTCACAACACTTTTGGAGACGCAGGATGCAGCCTCCAGCAACGGTCGTAACAAACCTCAAACACAAAGAATCAGCCAGAATCCACATGCAAATACACAGTCACACTCTCACAAACAAGTGTGCACACACACACACACACGCGCACACACACACACACACACACACACACACACACACACACACACACACACACACACACACACACACACACACACACACACACACACACACACACACACACACACACACAGCCTCATTGACAGACAGACGTCACCTCTGGGTTACCTGATTCACTACACATTGACAATGTTTTTTTTCAAACATGAAAGTCTCCTTTCTCATCTTGATCTATTAATAAACCAGCAGACCTTGAATGGAGAGTATAAACACACAGACACACACAAACACACACATACACACACACACACACACACACACACACACACACAGACAGACAGACACACACACACATAACCAGCAGAGACCTTGAATGAAGAGCTTGCTTGATTTTGAATTTGCTGTTACCCAGGAAGAGGGTATTGGAGGGTTTAGTCACTGATTGCTATTTTGCAGGTCCTACCTGAAAAACATTCAAGACCACCTGACTGTTCAAGAGCACACTGTTGCTCAATATATTAAATACCAGGAGAGTCACCAACAACAAGTCAACCAAATTATTATTAGTATTTATTTTTTTGCTCAATTTATATTATTGTTTGTGAAATTGTTTATGTCTTGGTGTCACGCACAGGTACGCTGGCGACTGCGCCACTCTGTCCGGCATCTTTTGTCCTATGTGTCAATGTCTTGTGTGTGAGCACTTTGGGTTGCACTATAAAAGTGCAATATAAATAAAACTGACTGGACTTGACATTTACCGCTGAGAGTGGGGAAGTAGGTATATTAAGGCTTATTCAGGTATCCAATGTACACCACCAACGTCAAACCACACTACACCTGTTTGACTCATGCACAGATAGCCAGACAGGAGTCATCAAGGCCATGGTCAACCATAGACAGGCCTCCAACAAACTAGCTGGTGTATTTTATACTCATTTGGTGAGACATGCACGTCTGTGTGTGTGTTTGATAAGATATGCACGGGGGAATTTGATGTCTGTCAAAATGTCTTTTTGGATGTTGGTGCTGTTGTAACTTTTTCCCATTTTTTAGCCATCTTATTGGCCTTTCCACTCAGAATTCCCATGGGAAATGCTCAAAATTGGCTTTAGATAGTGGAATGGAATGAAATAGAATGGAATAAAATGGAATGGAATAGAATGAATTTGAATCCCTATGTTCCTGTGCATTTAATTACCAAGGGAATGGCTTTAGGTCGTAATGGCCTCTCATAGGACCTCTGGGAGGCCATTCATGACCTTGAGACCCTTGTGAATGGATCTGGTGATGAGCACGTGGGCCAGACCTAAGTGAATCTAGGGCTTGATGACTGCTCACTATTACACCTAATGTGGTCAGTTTCATAGCGTGCGTCAGAGCTATGAGGCACAACATCTTCTACTAATGATAGACAAGCACAGGCTAATATAAAATCATTATGGAGTCAGGAGAGCAATACAAGGTACATTGAGTTACTTGCATTTGAAAGTCCTTAAAATCCTTGTTTATCTATGGGAAATTAATGTAAAATCGAATCAGATCGAATCAATAGGCCCTTCAATAGGACTTGACTTGACTATACTGTGTTGTAAAGGATTTGCCTTTGAGAAACTAGGCTGCTTTGGTTCTGCTTTGGGTGGGCATGCAGGCTACTGCCAGTGCATGTTTTTCAGTGAAGATGGATTTACGGATTCCCGGTACAACATTCTGCACATTGCCACTGTGCAATTATAAACTGGCTTTGTTGTTGTTTGGCCACTGTGTGAAATTCCCTACCTTTCCTGTGTGTATCTGAACTGTTACCAGCATTATTCAGCTGTTCGTATTATGCTTTGACTAGTAGTAATCAGAAGAGGGTCACTGACCTTACCCCACAATGACCACACAGTAGTATTTCGACCTTTGGATTGCCAGATTAGCCTACTAAATGCTCTCAAATGTTTTGATTTCGCAATGCATGTTTTTAAACACTAGTGGTTGTTCTTACATAAAGCACCTTTTGTGCCTTTCCTGTATGTTTTTGAAATGTTAGCAGCATTATCCTATTGTTGGCCTTATCCTTTAAGTAGCATCAGAAGTGGGTCACTGACCTTCCCCCAGCATGGACACCCCGACGGACATGCCCATGAACTTGCTCTTGGTCCACACGTGGGCGCTTACACACATCCTCTTCTCGGGGCACTCGCAGTAGAACCCCGACACCGGCGGGTGGTGCGACACCTGCTCCGCCACGAAGCGCACCCGGTAGCAGCCCGCCGACGCCGACGCTGCTGCCGAGGAGTCGTCCAGCGCCGGGTCCCGGAGCGTGGCGGGCCCCAGCGTGTGGGCGTGAGTCCTGAGGGGCCGGACCCGGTCGCGCGGCACCGCCCAGGAGCAGCGGAAGGTCTCGCCCAGCACCGGGTTGTAGGGCTTCTTGGCCACGGCGCCCTTGCGGCCCTCGTGGAAGGCGGTCAGGTAGTACTCCACGAAGCGCACCATGCGCTCCTCGGCCGTGGCGCCCGTGGTGATGGCCAGGAACATGTCCGGGTGAGCCATGAAGTTGGCGTACATCTCCAGCAGCGAGCGCTTCTCAAGGATGAAGGTAGGCAGCACCACCTACAGGCAAGGAGGCCGTACTGATTCATAAGGGTTTTATCTACATGGCTATTACATTCATCTATGAAGCACAGGGACAATCCTTCATAAAGCACAGATTTCTAGACCGTCAGCTCTAATGAACACGGCTCTGCATCAACTCATAAACACTAAAACCTCTATGGTGCTGTGTGTGTGTGTGTCGTCTGTGCATTTCTATGTGTATAGGTGCACTTATCTGGGTATGTGTGTAGATGTGAGATATGCGTGTAGATGTGAGATATGCGTGTAGATGTGAGGTATGTGTGTAGATGTGGGATATGTGCATGTCTGCATGTGTTTGTGTGTGCGCAGTCTGCGCACGCTTGTGTATGTGTTTGTGTCACTGAATATGTGTCTACAGATGTGTATGCTTGTACATGCATACAGGGTGAAAGACAAAGGCAGTAGCCATCTCTTACCCGTGTGAGGTCCATGCCCAGTTTGAGCTGGGACAGGAGGTGTAAGATGATGCTCCTCTGGTCATCCAGCACCCCGAGGTCCTCCTCCTCATTGTCCTCTGTGTCCGTCACCTCCTCTGTCGGACTCACGGACTCCATACCTGAGTGCTGTAAGCACAGACAGATATGGCTTATACTGAATGAGCTATAAGTAATACCAGAGAAGTCTTGTACATCCTAATAAAACCAAATCAAATAAAATACTGTAGTTTGTAGAGTATTGTTATTTTTGTGAGCCCAGGGCTCCCTTGAAAAATACATGTATGGGACTCACCTGGCAAAATAAAGGATCAATAAAATAAAAATGTAAGATTCTACAATTCATAAGGGATAATGTATTATTTGCTGCCGCCAGTCATTATCGGAAAAAAAGTCCCGACAGGGCGATCAGGTCTTGCTTCATCCTGAAGGGACTTATTTTCTGATAATGACCGGCAGACAATACATTATCCCACTTATTACACGGCTATTTGCTAAAACGAGAAAAGAAACTTAGCTGAGAAAACTAATAGATCACCACATGAATAGAACTTGATAGTTTCAGATGATGGGTGGCAACGTCTGCTGACTTTGGAATGGACTACTACTTGTGGAATGATATGAAAGACGTGAATCAGAGGCACAAAATCCGTTGCCATTGACCGCAGTCATTATATACTTTGCAGCGGTGATTATGTAAGGGATTCCTCCACTGGCCCCGATGCGCCAGTGGAGGAATCAAATAAGAATCAAATAACCACCATTTTAAAATATTGTTCAAAATGTTCAAAAACCTTAAGGTTTGTGGACATAAATTCTCAACCTGAGAAGTGTGTTCCAGCAAGATTCTAGTACAATGTGGCAGGTTACAGTCAGCTGTGTGTGTGTGTATGTGTAGGTGTGTGTGTGTGTGTGTGTGTGTGTGTGTGTGTGTGTGTGTGTGTGTGTGTGTGTGTGTGTGTGTGTGTGTGTGTGTGTGTGTTGGCAGGGGGGTGACTGATATTCTAAAAACATCCTTTCTGTATTTCACTCAATTCAATTCAATTTGAAGTTAGTTTATCAGCATGACTGTATAGTGTTGCCCAATATTGATAGTAACATACAACAACACACAAAAGAAAACCATTCAAGAAAATAAAAATAAAATAATTATAGTAACTCCCCCTATTTCCACCGGTCCCGTATTTCCACCGTCTTGCGTGTATGTGTCACTTAATATCCATTTCTATACAAACCAAGACAGCGGACTCCTATAGAAACACAACCACCCACAACATAGGTGTATCTAAATTAGCTATGTACCAAAAATGACATTTTACCGTGACTCGAGGAGCTGTAAACAGTGTTGTAAGGCTGCGTGTACACAACCGCTTGGAGCTCCAGTGGAATTTTAATTTCACGACGAGAATTCTCGGTCTAACCGTCCATGTGCCGTTGAAACGGTGTAAATAGGGGACCCATCAGGCCAGCACTATAACTCCGAGCGTGGTAAACAAAATCGGATATTTCAGGCAGTAAATGCTCCCGTTAAGAACCAAACCAGATTTTGTTCAAATCTACACAACTATGGCTACTGAAAAATGTAAGGTTCATTTAGTAAATGTTATTTTGAAGTGTTAAAAAACATCGTTGTTTTAGAATTTCTGAACAAAAGTGGTGATAATTGGGGGTGTTACGATAATATATAAAATGCCTGTCTGTGTCTTTAACTATATGTATCTTTATCTCTGTCATACGCTCATGCTCTTTCCTTCTCTTGTTTCTATACAGAACACACACACACACACACACACACACACACACACACACACACATACGGTCAGCCACATGATAGGGGGGACTACCAGTCTCTACACTTGGGAAGTTGTTTACAGTTTACATCATGAGTCATGACAGGGAAGATGCCAGGTACATCTTTTGACACACACGCACGCACGCACGCACGCACGCACACACACACACACAACACGGCACTACTGTGGGGCTGAAAGCTGACACACCACCCCTTAGGAAAGCCCAGTGATGAGCAGCCAATAAGAGCTGAGGAGAAAGAGGGGGGGGGGGGAGATACCCTTCCAGCATCGGCCTTTTTTACACCTGAATATTTCATCTCAGCTTAGCATAGCCAATCGTATCTCTCTCTCCCTCTCTCTCTTTATTTCTCTCCCTCTCTTTATTATATCTCTCCCTCTCTCTCCCTCTCTCCCCTGTCTCTCTATCCCTCCCTCCTTCCTATTCCTCTCCCTATTTCCCCTCATCT
>NC_055977.1:25686520-25706520 GCF_018492685.1 Alosa sapidissima
GCACTGGTAGAGTCTGGATATGCCACCAAAAGCATTGGTTCCATTGAGCACATACTAATGAAGCATGTTTAGTTGTACAGAAGGCAACAACAGGTTGTTCGGTCTAAAAACGTCTGTTAAATGACTGTGAATGTATTGAAAACGTGTAAGTGATGAATGTAACCATGTAAACATGTAAAACTAGGTAGTGACCTCTCTCTCTCTCACACACACACACACACACACACACACACACACACACACACACTCGCACACACACACCAGTGAATTCTCACACTGAATTACTGCATTGGTAGAGTAATATTGAACACACACACATACGCTTGGTTTCCATAACGTCATGAAAACCAATCAGACAGGCAGGCATAACCCCACTTTCCACATCTAGTAGACTCTCTAGAACACCCCAAAGAGAGAGAGAGAGAGAGAGAGAGAGAGAGAGAGAGAGATGGAGGGAGAGGGGGAGAGGGAGGATGTTGAAAAAGAGAGATAGAGAGAGGGAGAGAGAGGGTGGGTCACACAGGTTGGAGAGTACCAGAGAGCCAGTCTCAGTGCCAATACTACCATGGGCAAGAGAGGGAGTGTGTGTGTGTGTGTGTGTGTGTGTGTGTGTGTGTGTCTGTTTCTGAGTGTGTTGTGTGTGTGTATGTGTGGACCATAGATGGACCAAACAGACCCCAGGAAGTTTCGCAGGGTCATATCAAATCTCCACACAGTCAAAACAACACCAGTAGAGTCCTGAAAGGAGGCCAAAAGAATTTGCACTTCACATAAGACCGACAGACACACAGACAGAGTATTTACAGCATTGAATGGGACAGAATTGCAGAGAGGGGCCCCTTCAGGCTGTGTGTGTGTGTGTGTGTGTGTGTGTGTGTGTGTGTGTGTGTGTGTGTGTGTGTGTGTGTGTGTGTGTGTGTGTGTAGGATACACATACTGTGCTATTTGTTTTGTCCAACAACTGTCCAAAGACATTTGACCTCTTTTAATGACTACAAACCTTAAAAAACAGCAATGCAGTAATCCACCCTTAAGATGATGATAGGTGAACGTTTGTGAGATAGTGGGCGATTATAACAGCTTATTGGTGCCCTCTGCTGGTGCAGTTTGAGAAGTGCAAAAAGTTAAAGAGATGGTGGTGTAATGTACACACGTACACACAGACACATACACACACACACACACACACACACACACACACACACACACACACACACACACACACACACAATTGCTGCTTTGGCAATACAATTAACCTATTCGTCATGAATTTTGATAGAGAGACAGAGAAAGAGAAAGAGAGAATGTCTCAATACTGAACACCTTCTGTTCAAACTGCCACCATCATCAATAACCACAAACATGGAAGCGTTTTTGATCTTTCACGTCCTTGAACTCAACAGTAGATGAAATGTCTCTTTATAGATTCCTGGATCGAGAGCCCAGTTTGTCTTCCTACCAAGACCTAATTCTACTTCCTCCCGCACATTTTTTGAATCAATCTCCTGCCCAGCCAAGAGTCTGATTAGTAGTCAGGCCAACACGATCCCACTGACCTCTTGTTGCCATCTTTGGAGACTTGCCAGTTATGGCTTTTCTGTTGTATATTAGTGAGTGCAGACACTCATTGATCAGATGATAATGTATACAGTGCATGGCTCTAAATACAAACATGATTCCGCAACCAAAAGTAAACATGCTTGAAAAGCATGCTTACAGATGCAGACACACACACTCTCTCCCTCAAACACACACACACACACACCACACACACACACACACACACACACACACACACACACACACACACACACACACACACACACACACAAAGAACATTAAGATCCATTTACACAAGACAACCCATAAAGCTCAATCACATATATCAACCAACATGCACACTCTCACCCTATATCAGCATGTGCATAGAGATAAACACTCATACTTTAACTGTTACTAGCCTATGCATACTAGGCTACTCTTGAGTCATGAGTGTTATCAATAAATGCCTTAATGAAAGCCATTTAAAACTAAATGGAGAATATATACAGAATGTACAGTATCGATGACAGGGGAGAAAACTATCCAAACAAATGGCTTCAAATCTAGGTCCATAAATGATATCTGGGGTTAAAGCAAATGGGTAAATTAAACTAGAGCATTTGATTAATACTGCAGCAACTTCTTCCTGACACTAGATGGCAGTCACATCATATTATCTTAGAAGGAAACAGCCTCAGTAGCCTGCCCCATTCCATCACTGCGGAGCACCTCACGTAGCCTCTCCCTTTCATCAAATGGACTCCAAACTACATCAGATACATTACACTAGATTACTTAAATCTCTCGGTCTATAAGCCAGTCTAGTCCGCATTTTCCTCCATTCTTCCAATATATAGCCTCGGCTTCCTTAATGTTAAAGTCCATGAGTACTATGACAAACTCTCAGCCCATCTTGAGAGTTCTGGCAGACAATACAGGAATTGATGAGAGTGTCGAATGTCATTAGAAGGGATAGAACATCTGTGTCAGGGCCGGAATAATGAGCTTTGACGGATCCGCTAGCACTGCCGTCTCGAGGAAAATGCCAAAGCACGGCCCCGCCATCGCCATTCTTATCACCCTGGAGACGTGGCGTGAGTTGAGTGCTGATATCATCTCTCCAAGGGCACACGACCCTGTGAAACTTCGGCTTTACTAGAAAATGGAAACTTCTTAGCACATCCTCAGACAAAAGTAGTGCTGAATGACAGTTTCATGACAGTGACAGTTTTGGATTGGATGAACTTCATTAATCCCCAAAGGGGAAACTGATTTGCTACCATGAACAACAGACAGCAACAGGACGGCAACAAGACAAGCACAGTACAATGTACAACACACAACAATAACTACTGACACTAGACATAGACACAGAGAGCGCAATAGCCAGCACCATCACCAATACTGATTGTTGTAGGGCCTTACGTTTATTGCACATCACTGTTGATCTCTACAAGGTCTCGCCTGTAACGTCTGTGCTGATTACTCGATGTATAGCTCATTTGTTTATCTGTTTACACATAAACTTTAGGCAGGTGTCACCTGGTTCATGTGTTCACCAAACAAAGCACAACCGCTTGGTGCACCTCACCTGATTATTCTCAGACCTGCATTTTTATCAGCACTCACGGAAAACAGTGACCCAAGTTAGACTCTCATAAGGTTGAGATACCTGCTTTAACAGACACCTTGATGCTATAATCACCTACTACCCAAAGACTCCCTGGACAGATTGGGAGAACACCTGCTGCTGCCCCCCTCTCCTCTGATCCACTTCGTGTCCAGACTCACCAGACCCGGCCATAAGCTATGAATTATGGGAATAATGTCATCACGCCATTAATAATGCTCAAGTCTGAGGTGATAATGTTATTTGTCTGGTCCGCTTTCTCATTAACCCTGAACACAATGATGCCAATGTTACTGCCCAGGCCCCCCAGCTCTCCACAACTATTCTGAGGATTGTAATTAGCGATATTGGAAGTGTCTGACGGCTGACGAGCACTGTTAATATCGGTGTCAGTTATGGAGAAATGTGACGGGGAGTTGCATTGCCTTTGACAGGCTCGTAATAACCTCCTCGGTTGTTCTGTGGGGGACAACTTTCCGTTGTTCGTGTATTTATTATTAATAAAAATTCTAATTATGACTGCCAAATATCATTACATGCATAAGTGTAAAATATGGGGGATGCGTCAAAACCGTCCAATCCCTCACACACACACACACTACACACACACACACACACACACACACACACACACACACACACACACACACACACACACACAGACACACACACACACTCCACATTTTGCCCTTCATTACATGGCTGTGTCTCGCAGTGAAATGGCCAGAGACATAGATCAGAGGTAGATGGTGGAGGGAGGGTGTGGTGGGTGCCATAGGAGGGCGGAGGGCCAGGGTAAGTATACGAGAGTGCTTTTTGGACAGACTGAACCTCTGAGTGAAATATTGAAACATTGAGAATTGCCCAAGTAGGGTATGAATTACATCAATTTAAGTTGTTCATCCAGATAATCAATTATTCATGATCTCTCTCTCTCTCTTTCTTTCTCTCTCTCTCTCTTTCTCTCACTTGTTGCATCATTGAGAAATGATTTACTGTAGGAAATATGTGCCTCATGAAGTAGCTTGTGTGTGCCTGATGATGATGATAGACTATTTTTCCACACACACAAGCTACTTCAAGCAACTGTTCGACTACATAATGAACTGTAACATCTGTGTTTCAACAACACACACACACACACACACACACACACACACACACACACACACACACACACACACACACACACACACACACACACACACACACACACACACACACACACACACACTTTCCCATATAAAGTAATTGAAGCAATTGTATTCCACATTTGTGAGTCTACCAAAATCTCAAGACTTTCCCAGACGCTGCGTTTGTCACACACCGGTCACATTCAGGGATCTCTGGCATTTAAGAGTCTAGACATAGTCAATGATATCACAGGCTCTGCACAAGCACTTTCACAAACCCCTTCTCTAGGGAAACAGTCTCTGCTAAACTCCCTTCTCTCTGACCTACTTTTCCAACACACCGCTCTGAACGTTAGGAACTTTTTCCCTGAGAACATGGAGCTGCATGACTAACCTAGCGAGGGGGGGGGTTAAGAGGATTTGCTTCCTAAAGTGATTAAAGGAAACTGTTTAATCAAAACAGAGCAAATGTGTAACTTGGAGAAAAGGAAGAAGAGAAGGATAAAAACAGAATATAAAAACACTGTACAGACTGGAGATTTAGGAGAAAAACTGATTAGCAAAAACTGTTAAACCAGAAAGCAGCAAGTGTGCAGCTAACACGAAAGCAGCAAGTGTGCAGCTAACACGAAAGCAGCAAGTGTGCAGCTAACACGAAAGCAGCAAGTGTGAAGCTAACACGAAAGCAGCAAGTGTGCAGCTAACACGAAAGGAGCAAGTGTGCAGCTAACACGAAAGCAGCAAGTGTGCAGCTAACATGAAAGCAAACTAAAAAGCAAGAACATGAAAGCTATGTGCAGGGTGCTATTTCAGTCCTGACAGTTGCAAGGATAACCACAGACAAAGTAGGCAGCTGCTCCAAACCCACCCAGCACCTCAGTCATTCGCTCCCTTCCCTGACATCCTCCATACAGAAAGCCCACCAGCTCAGCAGGCCAGCTTATAATGATGTCTGCACTACATGTTTGAGAATAAAGATAGCAGCCTTTACAAAAGACCTCCAGCCATCTTCGGGCTGTAACTCAGACTCAAACATATTTCAGAATTGTCAAGGTAAAGTTGTCTGAACGGGATGTGAGAGTGGATATCACTAAGGGAAACAAGCCTGGTGTGGGCTTGGCTTGGCTGAGACTATTTCAATTCACTCATATGCTGCTAACTGGGGCATAAAGACATGAAAACACACAGACACACACACACACACACACACACACAGAGAACGAAAGAACAATGAGAGAGTCCTCATCACAACTGTGCATTAGCTTCTTGAATAGCAGTCCTGAGAACAGAAGAAGTCATGTGGAGGACCTGTCTCGCTGAAAACACTGCAATAACACAGACACTGCAGCCAAGACCAACAGCCACGCTGAACCCAGTCTGCAGATAAACAAACCTGACAAGGCTTCACAACCAACAAAATAAAATGAAAAATGGAAGAAAAATAAACCAAGAGGCAGAGGTTCAGATCAGATTTAGCACCAAATTTTCCATCACCAGACATCCACTTCCTACAAATTCCATCAAAAACTACAATCCCCACAATACCCTAACAGGAAGCAGGAAGTTGTACCTGAGCATTCTGGGGCAGGTCCTTCTTCTGGAGGGCGGGAGAGGGCTCGGCCGAACACAGTGGGGTCACACCTCCGTTCCTCAGCCTCTCTGCTGACGGAGATTTGGGCACAGTCCACAGCGGGAGACAATCTACATGGACAAAACAAACAGCAAGAGAGTCAAAGTCACACAGACACACACACACAAACACACACACACACACACATACACTCTCAGAAGGAGAAGTGTCAGTCAAGTACTACCAATGCCTTCCCGGATCAATGAGAGGTCATTGCTCTTTGCCCAGGTCTCGGACTTACATCCACCCTGGTAGAGTGCATTGATTGGTTATTGATTGGGTATTGATTGCTTCAGTCCTCCCACCCCCATCACCCAGATATTGCAGGAGCTTGTAGAGGAAGAACCGGTACCTCGATAAAGGAGTGATTCTGAGAAATCACCTAACAGAGGAACCACCTACTGTAACTAGACATTGGAACTCGGAAGCACTCACAGAACTTTCCACATTGTTCGGACGTGCCAATTCACAACTGACACAAAAGAGTCATTTAGTCTTTTAATATAGTCAGGTTGATGCATGTGAGTCTACTGCTTAAATTTGACATTTTTTTAATGAGCAACTACATTCAGTATCAGCCACTTTCAGTATCTTTGAATTCATTTACAGTAGATGGAATATGGGCATGTGACGCACACGTGTGTCAATGCCACTTGTCCACTAGTGAGTGTAAGGTTGGCAGGGTGGGTAGATCACTAGTTTGCAGGGCTGTTCACACCAAGAACGATAACTAGAATGATAATGGGGGAAAATATCGCTTCAGCTTATTATTATGAGCTATGCTTTTTGCCGTCATTGTTAGTTATCGTTCTTGGTGTGAATGGTCCTTTAGACCAGTGGTTCCCCCCAAAAAACATGGGCCAAGTCTCGCAACCCCATTCTCTCTAACCGGCGGAATTTGATTTCGAAATGTTGCGAGATGGGCATTGGAAGCGACAGAAAATGTCTTCTCTCATAGATAGACTATGTCAACACCAAAGGTATTATGTTATGCCTTTGCCTAAAAACTTTTAGAAAAATGTCTTTAATCCAGACTATAGATCATTTTGTGACCCCCAGTTTAAGATCCGAGCCCCAGTTCGAGAACCACTGCTTTAGACAAAAAATCCATAATGCTTTGTTAAGTGCATATAACTTTGTGTACTGCTGTGCAAATTAAATGGGTTTTATGAACTGACTTCACTTGAGTGAAGTTGGCCTGTAATTAGATGTTTTAAACTGTGGATGTAATTCACACTTCCATTCCATTCAGTTTTGATAATGTGTACAGTGTTGAGACTCTTAGTTAAGTGTTCTTCACACAGTTATGAATAGCTTTTGTACTGGGTTCATATCTGTGATAAAGATATCCTACATTCTAGAAAAACTGGAAACATAAGCCTTAGGATACAAACGAGACAAGCCTTCTTTCTGGGTCAAACAATAGTCACCACAACAGTTCGACCACTCAACTCATACAGGATGTTGTTAAATAGAGTGCAGCCAAGAAGACACCAACTCACCCCGATCTCAGCTGCCCAAAAAAAGCACACCTACCCACCCACCCAGCCAGCCAGCCTTCACTGTCTGTGTAAATCTGCACTGATTCAAGGCATAAATGTCTTGACATTATGAGCGAGGGGCAATCTGCTAAGAAGGCCTGAGGTCTGCCCAGATGGTGTCAGTCCTGACAAACTGCCGGACACCATGGTGGAGCCATCAGCTGATTTGATGTTCTACATAGATCAGCCTGAAATATGTCTAGAGGCCTGAAATACATGATTGTAAAGAGCAGGTATCTAACTTTCAGTACAAGGTGTCCACGGGCGGATTATGAACCCCTGGGCCCAGATGTATTAAGGGCCCCCCACTAATTGTTGCTTATGTGGGAGGGGGGGTTTGGGGGTCCTCCCCAGAAAATGTTTAATTTGTTTAATGTGATTTCCTGTGTTCTGGTGCATTTTGGGGATGGCCAATACTAAATTCAATCAGATTCATAGCCTACATCCTGATTTGTTAATATTGAGGCAATGATTCCATGCAAAGGCTTGGGCTTCAGGGCCCCCTGACCTCTCGGGCCCCTGGGCCTGGGCCTGGTAGGCCTGTGCAGTAATCCATCCCTGAAGGTGTCTGAAGTAGTTCGAGTGGCACATTTGTTGGTGCTATTGATCATATTTAACAACCTTTACAAAGTGAATGCTTGATTTGTGTGGAATGCTTGGTTTGTTTGGAATGTATGTTTGGATTGTATGGTTGTGTTTTTTCCCCATCTGTTCCAAAACAGGATTGACCAGGTGATCAGAGTTGAGTAGCAGGCACACACACACACCACACCAGGCAGAGGACAGCCGTGCCACAGCATACATGCATGCAAGTCGCATACATGTGGAGAGAGAGCTTGGTCAATCCAGATCAGATCAGATCAAACATGGACACCACATGCAGATACCATATACACAGACGGCAAAAGCGTTTGATCTGGAGTTACCTTTCAGATCGTTTCCACTCCTTTACGCAAGCTGCATGGACCAGAAGACCCCCCCTCATCCCACCCATTCCTCTTCCGAGCCCTCAAAACCTATCCCCCTGGGCTCTCTTCTGAGTTAATAACAGGGCGATAGCATGCCAACAGCCTTCCCTAAGTGCCACTGGCAGAGCCACGCAGCTTGGTCCCACATCCGTTCAAAGCATTCAGGGTTTAGCCCCAAACAAACAAACCAACAAACAAATAAACAAAAACAAAAATACTCTGCTCTCTTGGCCCCGGCTTCTATTCTCCTTAATGGACGGTCATCTCCACTGAAGGGGAATATCGTGTAACACTGCAGGTTGACCAGAAGCTCAGGCCAAGCGAGAAGGAGTAGCCAAAGAAACCCTCTCTCTGCGGCAGTAATGCTTTAGGGAGAAGCGCGCACAACAGGAGGAGAGATGCTCCCCGTCAGTAGCGTTTGGGACGTACTGAAGTCACAATGCAGGGCCTTGCGGTGCGTTGTGTTGCATCCACTAGTGTCGGGAGGGTCTCTATGAACCGTATGCCCGTCCTGGTCCTGCCATGCAATGGGGGGGGGGGTACGCAGGAGCAGACCATGACCGTCCAGTTCTGCAACTCTGGGGAGCGGGAGGGAACCATGGCTTTCAGGACCAACACCATCCTAGGAGACTAAAGTCCGACACTAGCCCTGAATGCCACAGTGACCACTCCACACGCCAGCTTGGCAGCACTGGCATCTCACCGCACCTCACCCTCTCCCCCTCTGCCAACTTCCCTTGCAAACGAAGGCAAGGGACGCAGAGTGCAGAGCGCTAGGAAGAGGAAGTGATGCGGTGAATTCGGGGCAAGGTCTCGGGTTCGGCCGCGGAGGAGTCCACGCATGAGGCGCCGCGCAGGCAGCGGAACGATGAGGACTTTTTATACTTGCGGCTGGGCGGTCCAACTCCACAACAGCCTCTGCCCATCATGCAGGGCAAGGCGACTGCAGATACAGACAAAGAGAGGGGCAGAAGGGAGGGGGGGGGGGGGGGGTGGAGAGAGAGGTGGTGTGAGGTGGTCACCCCCTGCCCCCCGTGGGCATGGTGGAGCAGTGGGTAGTGTTGTCGCCCGACAATTGGGTCAGCCTGGGTTCGTTTTCCGTACCCACCATTGAGAATCTGTGTCGATTTGGGATAAAAGCGCCGCCTAAATACCGTTCACTTCACTTTAAAACCACCTTACCCTCCTGCATGATTCGAAGCACTCTTCAAAAGTCCTGTCACTCCTGGTGTCCCGATTCCCAGTCGTCAGATCCAGTGAAGGTCAGAAAGACAGCCAGCCTTTGGTTGGAGGAAGTTTGCTTTGAAAGGTTTTTATTGGATCTTATTTTATTGTTATATTGTTGTTTTTGTCACCTGGAGGAGTTTACAAGGCATTTGACTGTTTTGGCGTTAGGCACCTCTGTGAAGCTCTTTGGCATGACATTATCTTGACTCTGGGAATTAAGTGCATAGTAAGGAAATCTTTTGACAGTCACTCTCAATGTCTTCAATCCTCCATTTCTTCAATCCCCATGTTTTTCTCTGTATTCTCACACACACACACACACACACACACACAATATTCTTATGTGGACATACCAGTGGCTTGCCACTTGTGGTTGTAAACAGCGTTGACAAATGTTACACATAAACACAGGCAAATCTATAACATTTGAGTCAACAACACAGGAAATGGATGGAGCATAAAACAGATCATCGATATAAAGACATAATAACATGGGAACAATGATGGAACAAAAACCACAACTCACACAAACAAGTCAGCAACAGCAGGAGCAACAACAACAACAATAACAAAAGATGATGACAAACAACAAACACAAACCACCAAAAAACGCCGACATGCACTTTCAACAACATTTATTGCATACATTCAGCTGCAACGGTCCTGAGAGGGAAGGACAGAGGCCGCAATCTACCTCCATGGGGCCCTTCCCAGGGTCCGGGGGCCCCAGGGGGAGCAGCAGGGGTGGGCCCAGGGCGGACTCACCGGAGGGTGGGTCGCGGGCGGAGGGTCCAGGCCTGGTGGTGGTGGGGGTGGAGCCCTGCTGGTGGTGCTGGTGATGGGGTTGGTGGTGGTGTTGGTGGTGTCCGTGTCCGGAGCTCTGCTGGAGGATGCTCAGGCAGTCCCCCAGGCAGCTGAGGGTGGCAGCTGAGGTGGCCTTCAGAAGGAGGAGGTCCTGGTCCAGACAGGTGAGCGGCCCGCGGGCGGGGAGGGACTCGATGGACTGCATCAGGCTCTTCTGCTGACCCTCGGCCTGGGACATCACCTGCAAGGAGGGAGGAGAGAGGAGTTTGTGTGAGGGATGGATTAGATGGAGTGAGTGAGTGAGAGAGAGAGAGAGAGAGAGAGAGAAAGACACAGAGGGAGAGAGAGGGAGAGAGGATGAGATTGAGAGGGAGGAAGGGAGGGAGTGGAGTGGTAAGGAGGGAGGAGAGAAGATGGAGTGCAAAGGAAGGAAGGAGAGAGAAGGAAAGAAAGAAGGAGAGAGAAGGAAAGAAAGAAAGAAAGAAAGAAAGAAAGAAAGAGGACTGAGTGTGAGAAGGGGGGAGACAAAAAGGGGAGAAAAGGAAAGGGGGTGAGATGGGTAGAGAAAGGCAGAAAGGGAAGGAGCATAAAAAGGAATAAGGAGAGAGAGGGAGAGAGAGAGAGAGAGAGAGAGAGAGAGAGAGAGAGAGAGAGAGAGAGAGAGAGAGAGAGAGAGAGAGAGAGAACAAAATGAAGGAAGGTGAATTGGGGTGGTAATTAGCCAGAACGATAAAGCGAGAGAACGAGTAGGAAAGAAGAGAAAGAAAAGGAGAGGAGAGATCAGAGGAAAAAGACAGGGTGGGAGGGAGATATACTTTCAGACAAAGGACAAAGCAGAGAGAAGAACTTGCAAATTCTCACTTGAAAGAGACCAGGGGAGTCTTTAAATGTCACCCAAATGTTCCTCTGACATGTCCTTGTCATTTCACTTCATTTTTCCCATTTTCAAAGTGCTCCCTTTACCATCACTTCAATTAAACATGGTCTTCTGCCGAAGGCACTTAACGATATCTGCCCAATCCTCTGCCACAGCCAAGGACCTTCTGAGACATCAATAAAGTAACACTGTCATAGTACGCTGTCTGACACCATAGCTAAACTCACAGAACTTCCATTCCTCCACTACCCCTACACTGCAACCTTTTACACCTGGGAGGCAGATGGGCTTCGATTAAAACTTCCATCTCCATTGGGTGGAGGGCTCCGAGGTTGACAGTGATCGATGAGGGCTCTAATGATGATTAATATCTACTGTTAGTTTGGTCATACAGCGCCATGCATCTTTCTCTTGCTTGTCTGTGTCATCCTTGCCCCCGCTCCCCCGCTAATTTGTTTTGGGTTAAATCTCTTTTTTTCCATGTCTAGCTGTGGGTGTCTTAAGCTTTGTCTGAATGTTTTGCTGACCTTGCCCTGATCGCAAAAGGGGGTCAGACGCACAGCGGGATCTTTTCCACCCACTCACTAATGCTTCCTCTGAAGCCACATTCCTAATCTGTGACTGGGCATCTAAAATGTCTGCTCTGAGCGAGCGTGCTGGGGTGGGTAATTCCCTTGAAGTCTCCAAGGTCTTGTCTTTGCTTCCGTCATCCACATTCAGCAATCAATGTAACTACCATGTAGTATGAATCACCCCATAGTCAGAGGTAGCCTAGATAGCTCCACGATGAGAGCCACTCGCAGTTTATAGATCAGCATCAGAGTAATGCCTTGGTCACAAGGGCAACACAGGAGAGAAACAAAGACAGTTGCTATTAATGTTCAATGAGAGCTTGCAAAATTTGCGAGCTAAAAATCAAGTGGCTGTGGTTTCAACAAGTAGGTACAAAAATAGACGAGAGGTCTATTATTATGGCAATGCAGAGTGATGCGACATGACTGCTACAAATGGGAGGGAACACAGTGTGACAAACATTGCTGAAACAACTGAGCAGTTATGCATAGCCTACTGGTCTAGTTCTCTTATCTGACAACCACAAACTAAGAATGTCTATGTTGTCTCCCTCTGGTGTTACTTGTGTGACAGACAGATTGCAGCAGGGTGACACCTGGGACAGGAGCAGCATCTGGGCCGGATCTGGGTCAGACTGGGGCCGAAAGGACCCAAAAAGACCTAAAAGTGGCCCACCGGGTTTGAGTCCAACCCGCGTCATTTCCTGGTCCCACCCCATCTCTCTCTCCTTCCTGTCTGCCTCTTCACTCTCTGTCATAATGAAAAAGCCCCAAAAATATACTTTAAAAATATACTTTTAAGCCCCAAAAATACACTTTAAAAATATACTTTAAAAAATTATAAGGAGATCCATATTTCCTTATATGGGCAAAGATGGCAGCTTTGGGTCCTTTTTGTAGGCGAATTTCAGAGGTCTATGCAGATTGAGGTACAGTTCAGTAGAGGCCTAGGCCAACTAAAAACTATTTACCACCTACAGTATTGGCAAATAGGTTGGCAAAACTATTTCCAAAGCATGTCAAATTAACAGTAAAGCTGTATGAAATTCTGCAAAATCGTGAACACAGACCACATATAAGAATATGGTGTAAAATCAGCTGATTATAATTGTACCATTACGTCATCAGGACCGTATTTCCCCAGCTGGAACAGATTTGCTGTGGCAGGATCTGGGTTATTTGCGATGCTATAAATGAATGGATAGCAGGGTTACTTTGTGAGCCTGTGCAATATGAATGGATCCAGCAAAGGCTACACACAGCGCTGACCGCATCCTTCATCCGCAGATGTATGGACATCTCGATTGAGTTTATAATACACACATGGTCCTCCTCCTCTCCCATGTAAAGAGATGGAGGAGGGATGAGAGTGGCGCTTTCAGCTACAATGTATCCCATTTAGCTAATGGTCCAGCTCTCGAAATATTAACAGAAACAAATGAGCTACTGCAGCACTACCGGTGAAATATGACACAGATGATATTATGGTTCAGCTGATACGTTTCTCTCTCTCTCTCTCATTTACAAAAGGAAGAGGTTGCAAAAGTAAACCTGCTCACCCTATGATATTTCCATATCGATTTTTCCTAATACGAGCCAAGAGCGATTGGCTGAGTGATGCGATGTGACCTACATTTCACTCAATCTGAATGATGAACACGCACAGAGCCTTGGCACACGTTGGTGCGGGGAGAAAGTGGTCAAAATAAAGGGAGTCCTTTAAAACGATCTCCATTCAAGTGAACTCACACAGTGAAGCACTACAATGAGTTAACACACAAACACACACCTACGCACACTTGAATACACAATGTTTGGGGTTATGGTGTAATTATAGTTAGTGGTGAGGAATAAACTCACAGCCCAGGTAGTTAGCTACTGAGGCTCACTGACGGGATGTTCAGTGAAAGCGGCCAACCAAATGAAACATTGCCAAAAACCCAGAAATAAGCAGCCTGATATTTCCCTCTTATAATCACACTCCCACGTTTTTCACAGCTATCAAGATGTTTACCGCCATATATAACCCACGCTAGAGCCACATCTCCCTCAATTCCATATGGAGATTCACAGGCCTTCAGACTCGACTTCACAGGCAGCAATGCCAGTACAAGTACACAGCAATCTAACTGATACTGAAGTCAAAGGTGCATTTACTTTCATTTAGTCACAGCCTTTACACAAAGTGCCAGTATTGTTAGTTACTATTAAACTCAAGAGCCCAGGTATCAAGCCCAGGTTGCTTCCCATTTTTAAAAGGAGGCTAGTCCGTGTAGTATAGACCCAAGATGCTGTGTAAGTGCCCTATCGACTGAATAATTTGCCTGTATTGTTGCCTGTGTGTGTGTGTGTGTGTGTGTGTGTGTGTGAGAGAGAGAGAGAGAGAGAAATCCACATCCAGCCAAACTGGCACAGAATGCTGGCCTTGAAATAGCTGTAGATTTCAGAACAAAAAAATGCTGTTCTGCAGCAATACTGCAATACAGAACAGAGTGAAGAACAGTGCGGAACAGAGTGAAGAACAGTGTGGAACAGAGTGAAGAACACAGTGCGGAACAGAGTGAAGAACACAGTGCGGAACAAAGTGAAGAACACAGTGCGGAACAGAGAGGAACAGAGCTACATAAATTCTATAAAGACCTCTGGAGGCCGCAGTGGCTGTCTTGGGCTCAGCAGCTGCAAAACAAAACTACTGCAATGTAGGCAAAACTAATGCAAAACTACATACTATCAAAGCTTCACAGACTCGGGCAGCAATGCCAGCACAAGTACACAGCAATCTAACTGCTTTTCACTTAGTCATAGCCTTCACACAAAGTCACTTTGTGTGAAGCTTGATACCTGGGCTCTATTAAACTCAGAGCCCAGGTATCAAGCCCAAGGCCTTTAGCACCTTGCTATACCTGTTGTTCCATAAGAATATGCCTGTTATATGTTAGCAGCCTCAAGATTAATTGTCAAGATTAAAAGAGATTACTTTCAAGATTATACTGTAAGAGCAGTGGGAAGGAGCAGGGAAGAACTTTCCCAAACACACCTCATGTTCATACATATTACACATTTAATTATTATAGTCTTCCTTTTTATTTCCTTCATCCTCTTGTTTTCTGCACACAGACATACACGACACAGACCCCACACACACACACACACACACACACACACACACACACACACACACTAGAGAGGAGGGTGAAGAAAGAGAGAAGAGAGAAGAGACACGTGGACACTAATTGACCCAGAGAGCCCTCTTGGCCAGTGTCTCTTCCAGATAGCCCAGAACAGCCGCTCTCTGCTGTATTTAAGTGGAGGTGGACTGTACAGCAGTCACCTGGTCGACAGGCCTGAAACACGAGCCGAGTGCCCGACGCCGATCGCCTGAGCCATGGACCCCTCCATCACTACCCCGCACTAGTGATGGAGCCCTCCATCACTACCCCGCACTAGTGATGGACCCCTCCATCACTACCCCGCACTAGTGATGGAGCCCTCCATCACTACCCCGCACTAGTGATGGACCCCTCCATCACTACCCCGCACTAGTGATGGAGCCCTCCATCACTACCCCGCACTAGTGATGGACCCCTCCATCACTACCCCGCACTAGTGATGGACCCCTCCATCACTACCCCGCACTAGTGATGGACCCCTCCATCACTACCCCGCCCTCCACACAACATAGAACTCTCATCTCTCCACACGCTCTGCCACACAATAAGGTGCCCACCTATCCAAGTTAATACAAGGACTCAAAGTGAAGAAAACTATAATAAAAAAAGGTTTTAATAATAAAGTTATTAATAATAACTTTTTCTCATAAGGGATTATATCACTTGAAATCATAATAACAAAAAACAATAAAGAGACAAGCATGCAGGTTACCTTTCAGACTTGATAGAACACTTCAGATGTCTGCTGTGTGGTTTTAACTGCCTCTGTGTGCAAAGCAAAAAGCTATACACATAGTCTCGCCTTGCCATATTCTACACTGGGCTTTTTGTGGGCTGAACGAAAGGAAATGAAATTCACAGCAACTGCCATTCAAAGTCAGCGTCTAGAGGTAATTATTCTGCTCAAGTGGGACCACGTCCGTCTCATCAAGGTCACCTCCCGCCACAGTCCTGCACACGGACGCTGCGGCAGACACATTAATCCAGTGAATTCCACTTAATAAATTAAGTTACTGATGTGGTGGTGACTCAGGCCCATGCAATTAAGAGCAGTAATTAATGCAGTGCAACACGTGGCCCCAGCATGATTGTCAACACAAGTTCGGACCAGCAACTCCGTCACCTCTAGATGTCTGTGTTTGACTGCGGTCTCACAGGACTAGATGTAACTTTGGCATGCCATGACAGGAATACAAAGCCTGGCGATGACTCGCTGAAAAGGTGATTTTAAATGTCATTCACAATCGACAGGAACAAAGCTCGCTGTGCTTCCTTTGAAAAACGGTCCATAGTTTGACAAGTGCACTTATCATTTTTGCCATTTTCTTTTTTTTTTTTTTTATCTGCAAGACTTCATGAACATTGCCTTCACCAGGTGACTGACTGTTTTAAAATATTCTAAATATTCTTCACACTCTAAGTAATCCACTCCCATGTGGTCATGTCTAGATATACATTCTCATACACTCATGACTCTGTAAGGCTAGTCTGACCAGATACAAGCACTTGTGGGAAGTTACCGTGAGACCATGACACTAACAATCACAGCCAACCATGGCTGGACATGTTGCACTACAGGCTTTAGTAATCACTACATTACAGTTGCACTCACAGGCCAGGTAGTTCCTGGGAACACCCGGAGTCAGTACAAATTGTTTTACTGATAAAAACACTGATCGTACAACCATTGTAAAACACAGGAATTGAAGTATTTTTAGCTGAAGGGTAATTAGTTTGACTTTGTTTGAATTGAGTAAAGGGAGGCAATGAGACCTCAGTCCTCATAGACTCTCGTTCTGCAGCACAGGCTACATATCATCCTCCAAGAAGCAGCTACTCTTAGACATTCTGGAACCATCATCTTTCTCTCCATCCCTCTCTCTCTCTCCATCCCTCTCTCTCTCTTTTTCTCTCCATCTCTCACCCTCCACCTCTCTCTCTCAATTCCTCTCACTTCCTCCATCTCTCATTTTTGTCTCTCCCTCTGTCGTGCAAACTCTTACTCACAGACAGACACGCACACGCACACGCACACGCACACGCACACGCACACACTCAGATAAATGGCCCTGCATCAGACGTAGACATTATGGCCATCATGAAACAGTCAAGCAGTAAAGCACAACCACTCGAAAGTGTGTGTGTGTGTGTGTGTGTGTGTGTGTGTTTAACTATGCGTGTGTGTGTGTGTGTGTGTGTGTGTGTGTGTGTGTGTCAGAGGACACAGAATCAGAGGACAAGAATGATAAAAAGTAGGGAAAGCAACCAGTGGAGGACAAGATAAACACTTATATACAAAATATGTCACTACTTCATAGAGAACTCCTCAACTAAAACACATTTAAATTTAAATAAACTCTATCTTCCGTGGTGAAGTGAAAAAATAAGCAAGACATTTAATTAGCGAAACACTCCATCTCACTCTACAGTGTTTATTAAAAGTGGAGAGCCGGCTAATGTTGGTTGACACACCACTCACTTCCTTCTGGCAGTGTGATGTCTTGGCTGGAGAAAATGTCTGTCTGTGAGCATCTTAACCCTGAGGGCTCATCACAAGCTCCTGCACTTAGTTAGAGATGACCGAAGGTCCGGCCGACTGCACAGGGTGAGAAGAAACGACTGGACACAGCTGTCTGGGAAAAAAACATTGCAGTCTGCCTGTTCGGAGTCACACAATTTAAGACAAAAAAAAAACGGTAAAGTTCACTGTAGACGAAAAGGCTGAACTCCACTGAGTAAGAAAATACATTTAGTTCCAGCTCTGACATGTCCAAGACAAAAGCTTCCAATTGAAAATGTTTCAGGAAAGGTCTCCTGTGCCAAGGTTCTTGGTAAAAAGGTTCCAGGTATGGTTCCTGGTGCGGTTCCTGGTGCCATTCAGCTCCACTACAGCCACTTTCCCTGTGGGCAATGAGCCTTTTTTCTCTCTCTCTCCCTCCTTTCTCCGAATCCCACTGCCTCCATTATGCAGTGCACCTGATGTTGCTGAAAGAATGACTGACTGAATGAATGAAATAAAAGAGCCCATCTCTATTCCAGGTAGCAAATTGCATTTGAAACCCAGATGAGGATGGACTGGGGAGCACAGCAGGGCATCCTGCCTGCCCTGCCTGCCCTGCCTGTCCGTCTGTCCGTCTGCCTGCCTAAAACCCTGCCTGGCCCTGAATGACCCTGGTTGTGGCTCTGGAAAGTCTCAACCAAGGCCGCATAATGATGATGGACCAGGTCAGGCTGAGTCTGTTGTTCTCCGTCCTCCATTAGAGAGGAGAGGAGGGTCAGCAGCAGGCCTGGTTTAGGGGCGAGGCTGTGGGGGTGGAGAGGGGGAGTGGAGTGGGTGTTGCCCCAGCGACTGGAATTCTAAGAAGCTCTTTAATGGAAGCGAGTGCAGGTAATAATGCGGGGCCTGTGCTCTCGTTGTGGGTGACCTACAGGAACACTGTCTGCCTGGGGAGGGATTCGGTTACGGCTAATCTCAGGGCCGAAGGCTGGGGGAGAAAGAGACACTCACACTCGCACGAGCGCACACACACACACACACACACACACACACACATTTGCACACACACGCACACACACAGTCTGGTGAAGGCCTTCATTGTTTTAAGAGTTTCCAGATCAGTAAAGGTGGGCTGGCCTAAAAAAGGTAAAAGGGGGAAACTTATTTTCCTTACCACTGTGCACTTAATACAAATATGAGCAAACTAAATTAATTATTTATTATAATATATGATTTATCTTCCCAAATCTAATATAATAAATGGAGACCACTTTCAATATCCTTTCCTTAAAATTGCCCTGAAGGTGTGCATTGCTATATTGAAAAATACACCCTGTGGAGCTGAGCACCTGTTGGCAGTCATTTTGTGCACAAAAGCATACGCCATCAGCCATGATAGCATGCTGCTGAATACAACACCCAGCGGGAGTGACACATCTCTTCCCCTTTCAGGATCTTCGCTCGCATTGCCCATATTTGTGTGAGCCATTCAAACGCATGTGTCCAAAGCATCAGACCCGTGCCGCCCCAGTGAGATAAAGGAATGGCCATCCGTGTATATTGTGATGGAGGCTGCCGCAAAGGGAGTATTGCTCTCTTGTACTGATAACCCCACTGATTAATCACATGATTACCCACATACTGTGTACAACTTACATTGTGGATCATGTGGGGAATCTCCCAGACCAGCTTGATTTGATTTGACGATAAATGAACATGGTATGGTTAGAACGAGTAAATATGCAGAGAAACGATTCACAAATTATACTATTTATGTGACAAAAGAGATATTTCTGTAAGTGATTTTCTTTATGGTATTAAACAATATCAAACATGAAGATTACAGATTAAGAGCAATATATGGATCGAATAGTGTCTTATCACCTGAATGTAAAGTCAAGACACACACGTTCATTTCTGTTAAGAAGGCAATAACTCTGTAATCTATTAATAAATCATTACACATGAGCGCCACGCTAGCAATAAATGTATGTTTCAGTGTTCAACACACATTACAAAACAACAGTCCTCTACTCCACAGCTCCCAGGGATGCTCATCTTTGCTGTTACAGCCCGAGGCAACATTCACCACCATCATCTCCTGATGCTTCCGTCTCGAGTGGAACTCAATTCAAACCCAGTGAGGCTCATCTTAACTTCATAATTCAGACCGTAAGTGCAGATTTCCCTTCCTGTTAAATTACCGGAGAGAGACTCAATCCGACTACACAGAAAGCCACAAATGAGGTACGGTGCTCCGCTAAGATGAGCTCTGAAGATCAGACTGTCAAATGTACTTTTTCTCTACAGTAATGGCACCGACCTGATGAGACAATTCTGAAGTTCTCGGAAACAGACAATGACTATGCATTTCTAATATCAACAGCCATATCACTTCATCACAGGTTT
>NC_055977.1:25711520-25714020 GCF_018492685.1 Alosa sapidissima
TGACTCACATGACATGTGCTACTGATGCCAAGAGGCGGTGATGAGGACAGGGAGGCTGGATTGGTGGATATGGAGCCTGATGGGTGAAATGAAATGGCAAGCAGAGTGGAGCTTTTAAGAAAAGCAGGTAGAGGCAGAGCAGCAATTTACTGTAATCACTGCCAACGGCAGGGCAGGGGGCGGGTGGGTGGGTGGGTGGGGGCTGAGATGGGGATGAGATGGGGGTGAGGGTGGGGGATGTACGGACCAGTGAGGTTGAGAGTGAGTACCACGCATCTGACTGAAAAACTGGCACACAGCTGTGGGCACTTAACAGAAGTGAAGCGCTGGATGGAGGAGGCAGACAGGAGTTCACACAAACACAAACACACACACACACACACACAAGCACCCAACATACACCCAGCCAACATACACACACAACACACACACAGGAAACAACACTTAATGATGCCTAGTCCAAAAATCACTGAGGCAGTCTCATTAAAACAAGACTGAGCGCTGACTCCCAAGACAGACAGAGAAAATGAACGAATGTCTAACGGACAGTAGAGCAGCACTTCAGCCTCTTTCCACCGCTGCTGTTGCTTTTAGATGATTAGGTAAGAGATGGAAACTGTCACGATGGATTACATTGATGGATCGTGAGCTACAGTATGATACTGGACTGGAGAGTTTTATAGAAAGCTCAAGGAAGAAGACAAAAGGTTATTATTTATGGACATGAAAAATAGAACTCATTCCAGACAAAAACAACACAACAACAAAAAGCCATCAGAATGAATTTGTAAGGGTGCGATCAGACAGGACGCGCTTTGCCGCTTGCAAAACTTTTTTTCAATTCGAGGCACTCAGGGCGCCTTGATAAAAAAAAAAAAACAAGGCACACAACACGCGAGGTCCTCTAGGCATATAGCCAGGGCGCAAAACGCTTACTGCCAATATGAAACAACATAAAAAAGGCGCACCTCAATGCAAAAAACGCGTCCTGTCTGATCGTCTGATCGCGGCCTAAGGGATATGTGGAGAATCTAAGGCGAGAGCGTTTGACACCACCCTATCGTTAACGTGCTAATTACCAACCATTTCGTTGGAAAATTCTAAAAACAGAATTTTTTTTAATATTTCAAAATAACATTTGATAAATTAACCTTACATTTTTCAATAGCCATAGGTGTGTAGATTTGAACAAAATCTAGTTTGGTTCTTACTGGGGCTTTTACTGCCTGAAATATCCGATTTTGTTTACCACGCTCGGAGTTTCGTGCTGGGCTGGTGGGTACTTATTCCCACCATTTCTCACGGCACATCAACGGTTAGCACAATAATTCTCGTCGTCGCAATTCAAAATTCCACTGGAGCTCCAAGCGGATTTGTACACGCAGCCTTACAACACTGTTTACAGCTCTTCGAGTCACGGTAAAATGTCTTTTTTGGTACATAGCTAATTTAGATAAACTTATGGTGAGGGTGCTTGCATTTTTTTAGGAATCCGCCGTCTTGGTTTGTATTGAAATTAATATTAAGTGACACATACACGAGGTTGGACATACGTGACGGTTGGTAATATGTGACGTTCCAATACATACCATCAGCACCATACAGTACAAGCCAGAAGTTATTCACATCTGCATGCATGTCCTTTGTTAGCATGTGATTTATTTCAGCTACTGTGAAAGGTGTATTTCTGACAACTGTGTGGATTAAGCTTTTTGCATAGGAAGGTATTATATATGTGTGTGTGTGTGTGTGCGCGCACGCTTGTGTGTGCATGTACCCACTCATATGGCCATGTGGCCATGTGCACAATACTGTCACAGAGTGGAATCTGTGTGTGTGGGCGTCATAAGGCAGGAGGCCCAGGATCGTGGGCAGTGCTGATATGACAGTCTTCGCCAAGTTCACCTGTAGGAGTCCCCTGCCTACTGAGCCATCACACACACACACACACACACACACACACACACACACACACACACACACACACACACAAGCACAGACACACACAGACACACAGTCATAACAGAACTGTCCTGGCAGCAGCCCTGACCCTACACCACACTGACATATGTCCATATATATTCATGTACGTAAATTAACATACGCACAGCACAGAAATGAAACAAAACAAAACACACACTCTCTTCCATATACATCATTATTACCATGGCATAATCTTCATACACACGAAAATAACTAAATTAAATATAAACAATCTGTACATCACCTCCTATAATAAACACACACACACACAAAAACTGGCAACTACTTCATGATTCTTTTTCAGGTTCAACCACATAATAACCCCAAACAACGGCAGTGGTAGCATAGTGGCTAAGGAGCTGGGCTGGCATATAGTAGCCTGACAAGTTGTGGGTTCAATTCCGGGCTTCCACTGTTGTGCCCTTGAGAAAGACACTCAACCCAGAGTTGCTCTGGAGACAATGGCCCTTGTAATATAATTTAGAATATGTGAGTCGCTTTGGATTAATGTGTCTGC
>NC_055977.1:25716520-25951520 GCF_018492685.1 Alosa sapidissima
CCTGCAGCCAACAGAGAGGAAGACATTAGAGTCCACCACACACACACACACACACACACACACACCTCCTCAGATCCCCAGTTCAGACACACTTGAGCTGCACCAGCACCAGGCAGAGGCAGTAGTTGACTGAGCCGCACAGGCTTACACAGATTATTCTCCCTCTCCATCTCTATTCCTCTCTCCCTCCATACCCTATCCCTTTCCACAAATCCCTGCATCCCCTCTCTGGTCTCTCCATCCCTCTCTCCCTCAGTCCCCCTCTCCCTCTCTCCTTCTGTCCTCCACACTTTCCACTAGAGAGGTCTGGCCCACTGAAGCAGAAGGCTCCTTTCCCTTTTTTGTCCCCCTCTCCAAGTCTCTGCTCTTCTCCTCCACCTCTCACTGTCCCTCGTTCCCTGTCTCTTTTTCCCCACTCCCTCTTTCCAATGAAGAAGGGAAGCAGGGGACTCTCCTGCCTTAGGCCAGTGCTATACTTTGTGTGCCTGCAAGTACAGTATGCAAGGCTCTGCTAGGGTCCGAGTGGAGGCCGTGTGGGGAAACCTGCCCAAGCCTGCACAGCCTCCAGGCTACAAGAGCATCAAATGCTCATGGACAGACTCCAAGTACACTAGGAAGTATGATAACAACCACAAGGCCCCAATGGCGTCCACAGCCGTCTGTGTGCACGTCCACAAGCCAATAAAATCGAGATCTCCTCTGTTTGTTTGATCTCCCCTTTTCCCTTGCTCTTTTTCTCCATCTTTCTCTCTCTGTCTCTCTCTCTCTCTCCGTCTCTCTCTCCCGCTCCGTCTCTCTCTCACTCCCTTGCTCCATCTCTCTCTCCATCTCTCACTCTTTCCACTGGAGGAGTCTGGCTCCCTGCGCTCAGGGGTAAACACTGCTGGTGGAAGCTATGCCTGGCACCAGAGGACTCAGCTGAGGGAGGGTTTTTAACCCATGAAGTGCTGACAGAGACCTCACCTCGCTAAACAATATTTTCTTTTAGAGTGCAGAGCACCACATTAACATACAGAAATAGGGTGAGAAAAGATTTCTGTATTTCTGTCTAGTAACAAAAGTCTAAAAAAAGATTTAAAAAAAAAAACATTACTGTAGATGTAAACAACACAGTCACTAGATCCATAAAAACCATGACAATGGGGCATACTGTGGCAGATGTGGCAATTATTTTCAAGGTTTTGTACACGTGCAAGTGAGACTCATTGGTACAGTGTCAAAGTGAAACGCAGTTCTGATGAACCTCTGAAACTCAAAGCAAAACAGAACCCGGCCAGCAAAGGGCAGTAGTGGCCAGAATTGACAGAATTCTTTGGGTCTCAAATCTCGGTGCCGTGATGTGTCTGCCTTTCTGTCTGTCAAAACAATTCTGCGATTGTAACTACACTTCTGTCTACATAGTCTTTTTGCTTTCTCTCTCTCTCTCTCAAGGAGCTTTATTAGCATGACCATAACGTTGTACAGTATTGCCAAAGCATTTGGGTCAAATACATCAAATGGGGAGGGGCATAGGGGGAAACACACAAATAAAACAGAATAATGATAATTGTACACAAATATGAATTATGAATTATGGCAATGAAGTAGGGTGTGCGTATGTGTCTGCATGTTTGTGTGGGCATGTGTTCATGTGGCTGTGTGTGTGTGTGTGTGTGTGTGTGTGTGTGTATGTATGCATGAGTGTATGTTCATATTTAGGTAATGTAAGTTTCACATCAGCAGGTCCTTTCATTATGGCAGGAATATACGTATTGAGATTTTCTCTCTCTCTCTCTGCTTTTGTACCTCCACATGAGGTTGATATCCTCAACGGTGATGAAAGATAAAGGCATGATAAAAGAAACAAATGGAAAAAGCTGCACATCTTATGAACATCTCATGCATGCCAAACAAAAAACATTTGTATGCAACATTTTCATTTCTATGCAACAAAAAAAAACCAAGCTGTTTTGTCCAATCAATATGTTATGACCTTTCATTCTACAGACTGAAACAAACAATCCAAAGTTTCATGAGCACAGCAGAATCCTGTTATCACAGTAATTCAAGTATACAGCTCTGGAAAAATGAAGAGACCACTGCACATTTTTCTGATGTCATCGTACGGTTGCTGAGTGACATTCGAATGAGTTGACGGTCATATTCAAAATTGAGAAACCACTGCAAATTTGAATATGACTCATTCAGATGTCAGAAAATGTGCAAAGGTCTCTTTTTCCAGAACTGTATATCTAGTGTATATCTATCTGGTTCAAATGTATCGGTCACATTGCCAATGCATTTGACTTTGCGAGACCAAGGAATCCAAAAATCCCTGTACTTGTCCAGTAATCGACAATAGCAATACCGAAGCCCACCATCACATGTACCGTAAAAACCTTATCCAGCCATCCCCACACACAGCGATTTATAGCTGTTTCCTGCCTCCTGTTCAAAGACCCATCATCACAACTTTCATTGTGGATCAAGCACACAGAAAATCCAACCTGCGACACAAACAACAGGTATGGAAACAGAAGAGCAGGGGGTACTGTGTGTGTGCTGTGTGCTGAGAATCTATATCAACGTGGGGACACCAAACCACAACGGGGACGCGACGCGTTCAGAGTGACAGATGTTCTCCTTCCCAACCACGATGAGCCTAAACACACGACACATTCCACCTCCGCTCACACACACACACACACACACACGCACACGCACGCACGCACGCACGCACGCACACACACACACGCACACACGCACACACGCACACACGCACACACGCACACACGCACACACGCACACACACACACGCGCACACACACACACGCACACACAAACACACACACACAAACACACACACACACAAACACACACACACACACAAACACACACACAGACTTCCGCTCAGACTTCAAGGAGCCGAGTGAGGGGGTGAGGGGAGCTGGTTTCAGACAGGAGCAAACAGAATACATCAAATGCAGCAAGGTACAGCAGTCTGGAGATGCTCCCAAACAGCTGGGAACAAAAGGGCATGAAGACACCAAATTACATTGTTTGCCCCCCCTCTCTCACTTTGTGTGTGTGTGTGTGTGTGTGTGTGTGTGTGTGTGTGTGTGTGTGTGTGTGTGTGTGTGTGTGTGTGCGCGTGTGTGCCAATGTCTATTCAGGACAGAGGGGCTACAACTAGACAAAGACTCCAGTCTTCTGATTCCTCTGCACAGCAGCATACTGTATATCTGACAATCTTTCCCAAAACACGGAGCAAAGATAATAAGAGCAGCTTTGTTCCCAGATGCCAATTACAAGGTTCAATTAGAACCCTGGCCTGCTTTTAGCTTGCTCAATCTGTCAGACTGTTCTTCTACGAGTTATATGATACAATCACAATGTCCATACCTCTTCTCATTCACTGGGCACACTGACTACCGGCTAACCTTTTCTGTGGGGTATTAAAAACACCAGCTGGATGCTGGCATGAAAAAGGCAATAGTAACTAGCCCAAGGGTGTGTGTGTGTGTGTGTGTGTGTGTGTGTGTGTGTGTGTGTGTGTGTGTGTGTGTGTGTGTGTGTGTGTGTGTGTGTGTGTGTGTGTGTGTGTGTGTGTGTGTGTGTGTGTGTGTGTGCGTGCGGGTTAGATCGATAAAGTGTTTAAATGCATTGGAGTGTGAGCAGGTCTACAAATTCTCTACAAATGTGCCCTCCCCCAAGCTTTTGTCATATTTACCTCCCTCACACACACACACACACTCCACACAAACACTCCATTTTGTTCTCTCCATGTGTCGCTCTCAATCTCTCTCCATCCTTCTCACAACTTTCCTCTTCCCCTACATCTCACACTCCACCCAAAAGACACACACACACACACACACACACACACACACACACACACACACACACACACACACACACACAACACTAGAGTGGCGTGATTCTCTGTACTGCAGAGTAAAACATGTTGGGTAGAGGCCAAGTTGGCGAGCCAGGCAGGAGAGTCTAGTGAGAGGTTTTAATATAATACAATACACGCCAGACGCCATGAGACTGCATGAACCAAGGCTTTCCTTAACCTGCCTAAGTCAACATAAACCCCTGATCCCCCCCACACTAAGAGAGGCCTTTTACTTCCAAAGCCTCTAGTGGATCCCAAGAGTCTCAGCACGCTAATAACAAGACCTCTGATTGGCTAGGGATTTTAGTTTGAATCAATCAAAAGCCTCAGTGGTAGTTTAGTTGAACAGTGAAAGTGAATACTGTGAAAGGTGAATTGGGTTCAAAATGCATTATCCTCCTGAGTAAACAGGAATTGCAGTCACACGGTACAGTGCATAATATATACATTCTGTCTATATGAGGAGACTGGATCAAAGGATTAAAATCATCAAAGACTGTTCTCACCCCAACCACAGACTGTTCACCCCACTCCCCTCCAGGAGGCGTTACAGGTCTCTAAACACTGAGAGGTCGTTTACACGTCACCGCTGGGTGGATTTTCTCTTACCGCTTTCACACCTTTAACGACTCTGGCAAGAAAAAACCTCGCGTGTACACACAGAGGTGTAACCGGCTAAATGTGCTGTAGTGCATATGCCAGACCAGTCGATGGCGCCGCTGTGCAGAAGCTTCACAATAATTTCGCGTGAATCGCGTAGAAGAAAACATTGTTAAAACAGTTTGTTAAGCCAGAGAATGTCTAATAAGTGCTCTGGTTAAGCAGTCGCATGAAATAAGGAGACTACAGACAATTCTGTTTTCAATTCAACTGTTAAACTAATAAAGTTCATTTTCAAGGTATGTGACTGCTATGTGAAATTTCAGATGCTTAGCCTACGCATTGCATTAGGTCTGAGCACCACTGGAGAAAACACTAACATGCAGTAAGCTAATGTTTAACTAAGTTAAGCTAGCGTGTGCTTCTAACTTAGCCACTAAAGGCTGATAGGCTACATTGTGCACATAAATCATGACTGGAAAGAAAAACATTTTAATATGATAAATAAATGGTTTGGTTTGTTTTGACAAGCAACATGTCAGGTCGAGTGCCGTGGCTGAGTTGAGAGGTGGGGCTATGTCGTCATAAAGTTGCCGGCTTCACACCTACAGGCGTCTACACGGTGAAAGTTAGCCAGCGGTTTCAAAAGTTCCCACTTCGGAAGCCGGTTTCAAAAGCTATCGGTTTCAGTCTCCTAAACTGCCGGCGTCGTGTACATGCAAGGCGTAACCGTTAACAAAACCTCACCGGTTTCACAAAAACCGGCGTCGTGTGCACGGCCCCTAAATTCAGAGCTCACCAAGGCTAAGTTAGCACTGTGCAATTAGAGCTCCAGACAGATCCAAATCATCTGCATTCTTCTAATGCTATGGTCTCAAATCTCAGTACCATGATGTGCCCTCCAATTTCTGTCCTTTAAAACAGTTCTGTCATTATCACTCTATTCCTGTCTGCATAGATTGGTTCAAACTAAAATTGGTTTAAGCCCCATCTTTCATCCGCCGAGAAGAACCGAGACGGACTCTGTGACTCTGACAAACAGAGGTCATTGAGGATTCTCCCCTTTCCTTTCCTCTCAATCGTTCCCCCATTACGGAGCCATTTAAACGGCCGTCGGAGTTCTGAGGAGAAACGCTGTGCCAGCTGACTGGAAACAGAGTGGGCACTTCCTCGCCCTGAAACAGGAGCATGGCGGACGAGCCGTTCCTCCGCTCTGAGGAAGGCAGATGTGGCTGGGCTGTCACCTTCGATTACCGCTCAGTCGATGGCAGCAAATAAACAAAATGCATCTGCTGGCAGAGGCGCCCCCTGTTTAATACAACTGAGGACCCACTCGAGAGAGAGAAAGGCACTCAGCATAGAGAGGTTTGTGTGTGTGTGTGTGTGTGTGTGTGTGTGTGTGTGTGCGCGTTGTGTGCGTGTGGTAAATGAGAACAAATTAAGTATGCTTGAGTATGAAGGTACCTGTTTGTATGCATGAGAGTGTGTTACTGTGTGCCTGTGTGTGCTTGTATGTATGTGTGTATATGTGTACATTTGTGTGTGTGTGTGTCTATGTACTCACCTTGGCACTGCTGTCGGAGTGGCGTCTGGCACAGGCTTGAAGCTGGTTCATCCAGAACTGCTGCTCTTTGGCATCGGTGGCTGAGGAGGCACAGAAACAGAGAACAAACACCACTCAATCTTCAGTGAGATGATGGACACAACAGCAGCCGCTCCAGCTCCTTTGGCTCGCACAGACAAAAGCCATTAGTCTCCACAATGCACTGTTCACCATTTGGTTCATAGGGGTGAATCTGGTCTGTGTGACCACATAGTTTCATTTAGGCTTCAGTGTGTGTCTGTGCGTCTGTGTAGTGATGAGATCAATGGATATACATGCAGCTCATTTGGTGTGCTATAGAAATATATTACACCACTAAATGACACCCCAGTAATCAAAATTACAGTAAATAAAGTATACGCCATAACAAACATCATGAGGGTCTTTTTGAGCAGGGGTGTCAAACATATTAGGCAGTGGGCCGGAATTATGAGACCTCATGGGGACCGTCATTGTCATGGTCATTTTCATTTGTTCTGCGTGGGTATCAGAGTGTTGTTTCATGATATACTCCTTTGTTATACCCACTTATCAGCAAACAAGTACAAGTCATGTACTGCGGTCATATACTGCTCTTGAAATACCCTACTTCCATTTCAGTTTTTTCAGCATCTTCCTTCCTGAGGATGGTTTGTAGTGCTAGGTTAAATCAATGTCATATCTTGAGATATTGCTTATTACACATTGTTGGATGTGAATCTTTTTTTCTAATTTTCCCTTCCTACCCAAAATATCTGGGGGGCCCAATGAAACCTGCTGGCGGCCTGATCTGGCCCCCGGGCCTTATGTTTGACACCCCTATTTTAGAGGGAGCCATAAACCTGGGCTTCATTTTTTTGGAGAGAAGAAATTTAATTCTTAGCACATCACCAAGGGATGTGACATCACCAACAAGAAAACAGGGAAGCATCTCTATGGAAAACCCCTGGGGTCAGACGTCCCAGAACATAGGGCAGTCTGCACCGACGTCATACAAAGGCCATTTATTTGGTTCAAATCCTCCTCATCTACCTCAAAGTCAACTTGATGTTCCTTTAAACACCCTGAAGAGGTCAAGTAAACAGATGCCAGACTATGCCCACAACTCCAGGCTCTACAACACCGGCAGAGTCCGAGCAGCAAGCTTGACCTTGTAGATGGCACTCCTCTTTAAAAGGGCCAGTGTGGGAGCTGTTGTGAAAAGAAATAGTCATATGCCTCTGAGTATCTCAAGTACCTGAACATTCATATACTTCTGGGATCAAATGCCTGAACTTCCATATGCTTCTGAAATCAAGTGCCTAAGCATTCATATGGTTCTGAAGTGCCTAAGCATTCCTATACTTCTGGGATCAAATACATGAACTTTCATATGCTTCTGAAATCAAGTGCCTAAGCATTCATATGCTTCTGAAGTGCCTAAGCATTCATATACCGGTACTTCTGGCATCAAATGCCTGAACTTTCATATGCTTTTGAAATCAAGTGCCTAAGCATTCATATGCTTCTGAAATCAAATGCCCAAGTTTTTGTATGCTTCTGAAATCAAATGCCTAAGCATTCATATGCTTCTGAAGTGCCTAAGCATTCATATGCTTCTGAAATCAAGTGCATAAACTTCCATATGCTTCTAAAATCAAGAACCTAAACATTCAAACATTAACATGCCTCTGAAATCAAGTTCCTAAATCAAGTGTCCATAAGTATGATTATGGTATGATTGAATGTATTCCATCCTGAAGTATGACTGCAATCAATCCAGCTCACAACAACACATTAACAACAGTAGTAGGTTAGTTGGATATTAATAACAACAATAATGTATAATCTATTTGAAGGATAATAGGTGACTATTGTCTCTGGGAATGATATTTTATTTATTTACTCATTTTATTTGTTAGGGACCATGTACAATTTTTAACATAAATGTTGCCATTTGATGCATTGTACATGATCCAACAACACATCTGTTGATACTCATTTGGTTATAATTTAGAAAGTAAATCGTTAAGAAAGTTCATGTACACATGTAGCACCATCCTACTGTGTGTGTGTGTGTGTGTGTGTGTGTGTGTGTGTGTGTGTGTGTGTGTGTGTGTGTGTGTGTGTGTGTGTGTGTGGCCTTGGTTAAGTCAACAAAGGTGGAGTACAGGTCAGTAAATTGCTCCCGACACTTCTCCTGAAGTTGCCTGGCAGCAAACACCATATCAGTGGCCCCACGTTTTTTCGGAGGTCTTGTTCAAGATGAATAGACAGGTGGTTGAGAAAGATTCTGGCAAGTATCTTCCCTGCTATAGAGAGGTAAGATGCCACCGTGGTTTCCTTTGCCCTTGTGCAGGTGAATGATGGTGGTTTCCTTGAAATCCTGTGCAATGGTCTCTTTCTCCCACATCTGTAGAAATAACTTGTAAAGCTTTTTGGCTTAAGCTGGGCCAGCTTCATAGAAGATCTCGGCTGGAATTGAGTCTAGACCAGGAGCTTTGCCATTTGAGAGCATATGTATCGCTGACAGTCTCCTCGAGTGTAGGTGCGTTATTCAGAGCAACGTTGATGGCAACTTGAGGAAGACGATTGGCTTCAGAGTTAATGTGTGAGTGACAGTTCAGGATGCTGTTGAAGTGTTCAGCCCACCGTTCAAGGATTTTCTCCTTGTCTGTGATCAGTGTGTTCTCCTCTGCACCAAGAATAGGGGATGATCCTGATGTTGTGGGGCCGTAGATTTGCTTCAGGGCACGGTTTCATTCCTGAATCCTGAATTTCGTCAGCTTTCCTGCTTAACCAGGACCAGCTTTCCTGCTTAACCAGCCCTGCAACAGAGTGTTTGTTGAACAGTTCTACAAGCGTTATTGAAGGCGGCTCTCTTTGCTATTGACTTAGGGTCACTGACACAGGCTTTGTGGAGGCGGTGTTTCTCCTCCAAGAGGACTTCAACGTGGCTGTTTTCATCAAACCAGTCTTTGTGCAGCCTTGAGGCTGTTCCAGTGGTCTCTGATGCAGTAGTATAGACCAGGTCACTCAGGGTGGCCCAGTTTGTCTCCACATCTTGACTGTCCAGGGAAGTGGAATCCAGTCGATTCTCTAGGGTGGTCACAAAGAACTGTTTCTGGTGGATATCTTGCAGCCTTGATAGGTTCAGCCTTTTGAGATCCTTGTTGCCTTGGGGCACCAATGATGGCATGTAGGTCCTCATAAAATCTGTCCTTGGTTGTTTTGAGGTTGGTCATAGTTGGTCCATGGTGCAAAGACGCTGACAAGAGTGGCATGCTGTTTGCCAGATAGAACTGGGAGCTTAAGGGTCACGAGGCGGTCGTTCACACCTTTAGGGTGCCCACCTAGCTTGCTTACAAGCATGGTTTTTATCGCAAACCAAACGCCCACCCAACTGAAAGTATACACTCCTCTATGCCCATGAAACCTGGACAGTTTACCAACGTCATGCCAAAAAGGTAAATCACTTCCACACGGCATTTCACATATTTTTGTGATTCCTCTATCTGAAACCCCACCAATCACGTTAAAAGGGCTATGTGTAGATTAGAATGTAAGCTGTTAAGTTGTCTTGAACACACCATCCACTTAAAAAGGCTATGTGTAGAATTTGAGTTGTCTAGTTGTCTTGAACACACCATTGCGTCTGTGGCCCCTATCATACTCTTTATTTAGTCTGAACTCGTGTCCTTTAAAGACAGCTTGGACCAACAGTCAGACCCTGCATGGTAAAGAGTGGGACAAGTAAATGAGATGGGTGGAAAATTTATGTCCCCATTCAGCCTCAATGGATTCAGACAGGCAGGAGGACATCGATTGATCATCTGTAACCACCTGAAGTATGCAGTGAGTCACTCTCCTCTGGTTTAAAAAAGAGGGTTTTTTTGCCTCTAAATCTCAATCCATCCATCCATCCATCCACCCATCCAGGGTGTAATTTGCATCAGTGGTTGTTTGTGCATGCTGTGCGGTGAATGCACATAATTACTGGGCTACAATGAACAGGAGAGAACCTTGTAGCATTCACTATGCTAATGCGCACCTGAAACTAAGCTAATGATAGCTGCAACAATACACATCCACAGTGCTGCTGGTGCAATATTGAATTTTCAGATGTAAATTTGGGCAACGTCACAAGGCATCAATGATTAAAAAAAGGTCACGGAAATAGAATAGATTGTTCATTCACTGTGCGGGATTTATCAAATAGGATCCAAGCAAACCATAATGTTCAACTGGCTATTAACCCTTTCAGTGTTCCAGGATTGGGGTGTCCGCATCATAACCAGACAAGAGGTGCGTTCAAACACTTTGAATAGAGGGGAACGATCGAGGCAAACAAATGGTCTTAGTACGGTTAAAATCTGAACTGTTTAATTTGAATGTTTTCATGCAAAGACTGCACATTGTTCCATTTGAACAGTAATCCTTCATCCAGACAAGCATATATTTATGTTCACAGACAACTACCTCCTCAATCCATTTGCGAGTGTTTGCAACCATTCACATCAAACTCAAAGCAAACTATAAAAACGGTTTGCCTGCATTTGCAAATTTGGACATACCTCAGTTTGAAGCCAGAGTCAGACACATCTCTGGCTTTTCACTTTCTGCACAACAGAGCCAAGTTTCATTAACTTGGGTTGGTCGAGCCTTGCTCAACTCAACTGAATTAAAATCTGAAGGTGGTACTGGAAGCCTTTTTATGAACTAAATACAATAAGCATTTAGTCTGTTAAACTAAGTCTCTGCGTGACTCAACCAGATTTATTCTTATGAATATGATAACATTCCTAATTTGATATAATTAATTCTGACACACCAACCTGTTCTGATGTTGGAGATTGTGTGTGCTTGAGTATGTGTATGTGTGTGTGTGTGTGTGTGTGTGTGTGTGTGTGTGTGTGTGTGTGTGTCAAGAGGCAGCAGTGGGAAGATCTGATTAAGTACAATTAAATATGTACCACAAACCATTGTGTCGAGGTGCATTAGACCTGACGTAAGGCAGCCCAGGGTCAGATCTCTCACCAGCAGCAGGAAGCACCAGCCATGCTGTTCACTGGCACACCCTCCCAACATAAGGCCCCTCTTTCTCTCCCTCACCCCCCCTCTCTCTTCCTCTCTCTTTCATCTCCTCTGTCTGTTTCTCTTTCACTCACTCACCCACCTACCTACCTTCTCTCTCACTTATTCACCTTCTCTCTCTCTCACCTCCTCTTTCTTTCTCTCTCTCACTTTTTCTTTCTCACCTTCTCACTTTCCACTTTCTCTTTTTTCATTCACTCACCTTCTCTCTCTGACTTTCTTTCATTCACTTTCTGACTCTCTCTCTCTCCCTCTTCCTAATTCACCTCCCCCATGTCTCTTTCTCTCCTTTCATCAATCTCTCTCTCACCATGAGCCTCTCTCTCTCACACGCTCCCTCACTCATTTGTCCTCTCTATCCCTGCTCTTGCTGTGTAAATTGGACCCCTCACTCTCTTTTCTCCTTCCCTCAAGCTTCTCTCTCTCTCTCTCTCTCTCTCTCTCTCTCTCTCTCTCTCTCTTGCTTTCTCATCCTCTCTTCTTCCAGTCTCCATTGGATTCACGCTCAGCATGTTGCCACATGGCTCAAAGTGAATCATAATGTCTTATCTGCTAAATGTAATTAAAGGCCTTTGGTGAGATTGTCCCTCACACTGAGGGAACGTCTCCTGTGTGACATGACTCAGCAGAAAGCTCATCACCGTTTATTCACAAATGTGAGTGATTAAAAAAAAACATTTTATATCTATTGCTTTCAAATAAGACTTATCTGTCAGATTTGACACAGGAATCACTATCATCACCCTGAAAAAGGCGACCATGCCAGTTCTTTAACTGGCCCCTCTGCATCAGCACAGTCAGTCATTTCCTTTTTTTTTTAAACTCTGTAATATGAGTGTCTAACAAGTGTAGTTTTTACATTAACGCTTCTGTGTGTGTGTGTGTGTGTGTGGGGGGGGGGGGGGGGTCTAAAATGGAATCAGACTCTGAGACATCACTCAGTGTGTGTGAGCTAGGAAACTGAGACCAACTGAGTGCAAGACAGGTCTCTGTGTGTGTGGCTGAGATGTGAAATATCATATAGAGATCGAAAGACATGCTTCTATGTGTGTGTGTGTGTGTGTGTGTGTGTGTGTGTGTGTGTGTGTGTGTGTACATAATAATAATAATACATAAAATAATAATAATGCCATTTAGGGTGAGATCTCTATGTGTGAGGAAAGAAACTGAGATCTGTGACACTTAGAGTGTGTGTGTGTGTGTGTGTGTGTGTGTGTGTGTGTACAGAGTGAAACTGGGATCTGAGGTATCATGTATGGCATGAAGGCTGAACGCTGGACTGATCCCCCTGTCCACGGTGCATTCCAGGTAACCTTCAGTAAAAAGGTTTTTGTGGAGCCACTTCGGTCAGGTGGCGTGTAAGGAGACACACACACACACACACACACTTCGGTCAGGTGGGGTGTAAGGAGATCCCACAGAGGACTTTTGTTATGGGAAACCAAGCCTTGAGCCATCAGCCGAGAGTGGACACCACCTACACACACACACGGACACACACACACGCACACGCACACACACCTCCCCAACTGAACCTTGAATCTCTCTACCACTGCAAAAGGCATTGTCGCTTCTGTGGTAACTATAGCAGAAAATAGCAACAATCACGCACAGATGGTGCCGTAGGATTATTATCAACATCAGGAACCAGTCGTGTGATTGCCCACATTGCTGAAAACGTTGGCCATTGTCTCAGCTTTCAGACTATTCATTTACTACACATTTAGACTATTAAACTAAGACAGAGCTAAGAGCAGAAATACACCATCGTAATGGCAAGAGAGGGTTTTTACAGCACTGCCCTAATGGTAAAATAGGGCAAAAATGTGCTCAACACTGCCTACTGTACGCATCCAGAGCAATATGTTCATCAACAAACGTACAACTCTTACGCAGGCACCTCATTCTCCTTCTCCTTCTAACAACCTAATACACCTAACATGCACTTACCATGCACTTCCCTCTGGTCTAGGGCTGTGGAATTAATCAAATGGTAATTGATTAATCATGATTATGACTTCCATCAATTATGAAAACAACATAATCGAAATATAATGATTATTTTTGCTACATTCAGTTTCATAACAGTGCTCTCATTTTGTCCTCCATGCGTGATCTTTTTACATGTATTTTTTCCTGTTGGGTTATATTTAAAATTCCATTCAAAAATGTAAAAAAAAGAATACGTTTTGAAAATGGATGATAGTTCCAAAATCACTGAGTAATGGTGTTTAATTATCGTGATCTCCGTATTGAACAAAATAATTGTGCTAATGATGTTTGCCATTACCCAGTAGCCCTACTCTCTTCTTTCCTCTCCCTCCTTCCTCTTCGACACTTTGACTTATAAATTCTTACTTATATTCGTACTTATAAATTCTGCACTCTCATTTTCTAGGAATAGTATTGATTGATGTAGCGTTGATTATTACCAAATGTCTCCTTTGCATTGTAGCTTGAATATTATTCCTCATCTTTGTAAGTCGCTTTAGATAAAAGCATCTGCTGAATGAATAAATGTAAATGTAATGTACAATGACGGGGTCAAATAAGCTGCGAGTCAATATGTATTCCCAGGGTCATCGATGATTGTCTGTCTGAGATATTCATATTGTCTAGGTCTGTCTGCACTCCCAACACATAGATCACAAAGTCATTCAGGGATAAAGAACAAATTTCCTTGCCGTCTCCATTCCCCCCGCAGGATGGATTGAGGAGACAGCACGGCAGACAATCTCTCCCTTCATTTGACGACCGACCGTACCCATCAGAGCTGACTCACAATTCAAATCTACAGTTACATCTTCTGTCTTCTACACAATGACAACAGGGGTGGTAGGATAATAAAGCCACTGTGTAACCCACTACAGCCTATGGAACTATATGGCAGGATTCATTCATCTGCTTGACAGCATGAAGCAAGACTGAGTGAATGAGTGAATGACTGAGTGAATGTGAACAAGTGAAGGAGTGATTAAATGAATGAGGTACTAAATGACTGGGGGAGACATCACATGATATGGAAGCCCCTCTCTCTCTCTCTCTCTCTCTCTCTGTGTCTCTCTGTGTGTGTGTGTGTGTGTGTGTACCTTCGGTGCAGGTGCATACCTCGGAGTTTGAAGAGCTCCCCGTTGGCCGAGTTGATGACGAACATGTGCGGTGCCTCGTCGCTAGGGGTGACTGATGCCCCAATGAGGGGCAGGGACCCACGGGGCTTCTGGGATTTGCCCTGCTCATTCACAAAGTACTGCAGCTGACCCTGGTCTGGGTCAAGGACAAAGTACCTGTGGGGTTTTGGGGGCGAGAGGGAGGGGGAGAGAGGAACTTTTTTAGACTACTGTCTGGGATCTTACATGATTATAGCTATCCAATAGACAGACCTATACTGTAGACATACGTAGAACGAGAAAGAAAGAAAGAAAGAAAGAAAGAAAGAAAGAGGAAAAAACATATCATTATCCCCATTTTTCTCTTCTTGGACATTGTCTCTTTCTGTCAAATTACAGTTTACTGTTCTGCCGGCAGCTGCTGGCTATCATCTCAAAAACTAAAAGCACTCATTAAGGAGAAAAACATCAGTATCAGGGAACACCACAAGGGAAGGGGGGGGGGGGGGGGGGGGGGGGGGGAGTTCACTTTGTCTCTAAACTCCTGAGAAACTTCTGTCAAATATTTACACCTTTTTCATATTATTCTATTCAAGTATTTACACCTTTTTCATATTATTCTATTCAAGTATTCTCACTTCAAGTATTCTGTCAGCTATCAACACATTGCCAGTTGCTCCTATGCCTAACTACAAATCAAGACTATTACAGCTGGTAGTTAGAGCAGCAAAAGTAATAAACAAAAATAAAAACGTAAACTCCACAAAGTGAGGCTGTGGTGGACAATAGTTTTGCTTAATAGATGACTAAGCCATTAATTGAGCCGCCACTGCAGCGGTCATGATTGCAATAAAACATCCTTGTTTTGTATTGGCTCATTACATTCTCTGCAGGCGTTTTGTTCAAATTAGCATTTCCTTATTAGCTAGATGATTTCTCGTCCCCGTAGCACATCCATTAGCTATTGGCTTTGTCAGGTACCACCAATTTGAGGAATATTTAACAATTTAATATTTTAAGCAGATTATGTTCTGTGTGAACCAGAGTTTCCGCTAGGAAAAAATGGTGCCGGTCAAAGTGACCGGCAGAGGTTTCTTTTTCCGGACATTTTGATGATATGCCGGTCAAATGTCCTATTATCGCTTCTTAATTACCTAGTCAAGTTGAGGAACACTGGAGACAGGCTATGTAGCTTAAAGAATGACATAATCAGGCTGAATAGAATGCAACATGTTCATTAGCCTAACTTACGTAAACATGCCTAACAAGATCTAGCCAGTAGCCTATCTATGTTTTCATGGACAGCAAGAGTCCGCTTCGTTCATTGTTTTAAAAAGGCTACGTTGTTTGTTGCTGCTATACCCACGTTATCTCCAGTGGTTCCACTGTTTAACTTGCACAGATGCGCACACACAAGAATGAGCGCTCACACCACTACCCCCTAAGGCTATGCCTCTTTATTCGATAACAATAAATTAAGAAATATTTCCTATTCTGGGACATGTTTAGTTTCTTTTTCTTTCGGTCCGCGGTTCAATGATATCGTTTAATTGTGCCGGAAATGATCCGCGGACCAGCAATCTCCTCGTCGAGGAGGCCCTAACCCTGCAGATCATAGACAGAGAAAGCATAGGCATGCTTTGGATACAGAACAGTTGCATGTCCAGTGTACACGGAGAATGACAGTGTCTTGGAGCGGCCGCAACCCCGCAACTCCACTTCCAACGTCATGATTCCGACAGATACGCCCGACACTTATGCTTTTTATCTGGTGGTGGTGGAGTTGACCGGACATCTGAGGCTTCAGACGTTACCAATTTATCATCATCCATCGCGTCTGTCCTCTGAAAAAAAACTTTAAGGCTAGTCTGCCTGGGCCTGGCCATGTTTGAACCGCCTCACTCAGGCCTAGTCCACACCTACCAAACCGATCTTTTTTTCCTCCGTCTTCCCTGGAACAGTATCGAGAATATGATCCATCTCAACACGACTCAACACGTTACTTCATACCCCAGGCCTATAGGTGGCACTGTTTCTTTACAGAAATTGACCAAAACTTGCGCTTTACAAACAGACAGAATAGGCTACGACGAAATGGCTAGTGCAAGGAAACCAGAATTGTTTGTGTGGACTGATGGTGAACTGTCAACTGTAAAACTAAAACTTTATTTTACGGTTTGTGAAGGGTGCAGTCCCGTCCTTTATTTGGCTAACGCAGGTATCGTAACACCCCCAATTATCACCACTTTTGTTCAGAAATTCTAAAACAACGATGTTTTTTAACACTTCAAAATAACATTTACTAAATGAACCTTACATTTTTCAGTAGCCATAGTTGTGTAGATTTGAACAAAATCTGGTTTGGTTCTTAACGGGAGCATTTACTGCCTGAAATATCCGATTTTGTTTACCACGCTCGGAGTTATAGTGCTGGCCTGATGGGTCGCCTATTTACACCGTTTCAACGGCACATGGACGGTTAGACCGAGAATTCTCGTCGTGAAATTAAAATTCCACTGGAGCTCCAAGCGGTTGTGTACACGCAGCCTTACAACACTGTTTACAGCTCCTCGAGTCACGGTAAAATGTCATTTTTGGTACATAGCTAATTTAGATACACCTATGTTGTGGGTGGTTGCGTTTCTATAGGAGTCCGCTGTCTTGGTTTGTATAGAAATGGATATTAAGTGACACATACACGCAAGACGGTGGAAATACGGGACCGGTGGAAATAGGGGGAGTTACTATAGGCCTACTAATCACCTTTACTTTCTTTGGTTGTAGGATAGTCTGTGATTCACATTCGTTTTGGCTATCACCGCAATTAGGCTACTAAACGCAAGGCTTACCCAAGTTCTAGGCTATTCTGTCGCCACATTTATAATGTTGCTATAAAACTTTCATTAGTAACAGTCAATACGTTTACCTGCATCAAATCGCGCATTTGCATTCAGTGTGCTACCATCGGCTTAACGTGAGTTTTGCATCTTTGTATGCTTATATCTGATTTCACTCGACTGTGAATGCATGTATATATGTTGTAAGACATGTAAAATAAATGAATGACACTGGCACTACGCACAAATTAATGTAGCCTAAACTTACACCGCACTTTCCTAATAACTTAAGTTCTCTCGCGTCACTGACAGTAGCTAGAATGCATAAAAAAACACCGGGAAAAACAGTGTTCAGTCCACCAAGTCATAAGCTATCGGCGCTGCGCAGCACCAGTTGTGATATTTATCTTATGGAGTGTAATCGTAGGTAATGTCATGTATGAAAACTAGTATTGTTGGCAATACTATAAGTGCAAGTCCAGGGCAGCAGCTGAGGTGTGGCGATGACATCATCGATACGCAAGCAGGATGTGCGGTTTCGCTGTCTAAACGAATTCAAACGGGCTACGGTTTCAGATTTTTCCACTCTGGGACCAGGTTTCAGAAAAGTGCGGTTTCGGGCAGTGCGTTTACAGGATTCGTTTGGACGCTCGGCCAAGACGAAGCAAAACCTCTGCGTTTAACCTAAAAAGCATCTCCGTGTGGACAGGCCCTCATTTGTTCGTTGTTTAACATGGACGTTTTAAGCGAGCGCTTCCTATTTGAAATGTTTCCTACAGTATTTGAAATGCAGCATAGGCTATGCGTGTTGTTTAATAGCTTTCAAACGGTAGAGCCTGTACATTTAAAAACATAGCCAAAGGACGTATTGCTTTAATATAGGCTTACATTTTAAGGCTTATTCTCAAATTCAGATTGCGCTAGGGGGACGGGATTATTAGCCAATTTCAATCGGACAATTTGACCGGAGAGTGTAAGCCCAAAACCCTTCATTAGGTGATTCAAAGCTGTACAATTACAGTACAGGCCCAATCTGTGGTCTTGGTTGTCCTAAATTACAATGTTTCCAGAACATCTAAAATTTCATACCTCTGGAAGAACAAGGACACATTATATTTCCCATAGTCTTGTTACATTGTTTCGCATTTTAATGCATTGACATTCTTTTTTTGCTCAACCACAAAAAATGTAATCTTATACCAAAGCTCATACCTAAAGATGTACAGACCATCCAAATCAGCAGATCAGATTTTAAAAACATTGAAAATACTACAAGCCTATTATCATTTAAAACATGGCGTTTTAAAAGAACTGTGTTTGTACCTTCTGATAAATCATCCTGATGAAATTTGCATTGCTAAAGTTCCTTTACTAACTGAAAAGAACCACGGGAGACCTGTGATATACTGATGGGAGAATGGAGAGCCCTGGCCCTCAAATACAAGTATAAGTATAAGTATATACTCTTTTGATCCCATGAGGGAAATTTGGTCTCTGCATTTATCCCAATCTGTGAATTAGTGATACACAGTGAGCACACAGTGAACACACAGTGAGATGAAGCACCCACTAATCCTGGCGCAGTGAGCTGCCTGCAACAACAGCGGCGCTCGGGGAGCAGTGAGGGGTTAGGTGCCTTGCTTCAGCCGTGCCTACTGGTCGGGGTTCGAACTGGCAACCCTCCGGTTACAAGTCTGAAGCGCTAACCAGTAGGCCATGGCTGCCCCCTGCCCCCAGATACCTGCTGAGGTAAGGACAGCATTTGCAGATCACAGCACGCCCTTAAAACTGAAGGTCAAAAAAAATCACTGGATTACTTTAAGATGACATCAGTCTGGCATATGATTGACACCAGGCACTGGCACTTGGGGATCGGTAGGCAAAGCATGATAGGATGACCCCAGACTAGCTTTATGGAGGATGACATCATACTTCCTATAAAGATTACATGGTTGTGATGTGATAGTGCAGGTAATCAAAGTCCAACCTGATTAGGATTGAGTTATTACACATTAGCTATTAAGCTAAAGGGAATGGCAGTGACTGTGGACTATAAAAACGGCTCGCTCCTGGCAACCATGGTAACAAAGTTTTAAAAAAAGAAAATCTAGAACGCCAAGGTCCACAGCAGGGCAACTCTTCACAGTGCACAGTGTTTGTGCATAATTATCACCATTGCTAATTGCTTGTGGTGATTGGGTTATTGGTGCTTGTTCTAAGGATCTCTTCTCATAGCATGTCAATGCACCCTGTGGCTGCCTGAGGTCCTCAATGCTGGGGTCCCACTGGGCATATGATCAATGTCACTACTGAAGAGAGTGATTAAGGACGCCGTTGTATTGACTGTGCATAGGAACAAGCTGCACCAGCCATTATCAGGTCAATAACTCCACATCTCCACCCCTCACTCTCTCTATCCCTCCATTCCTTCATACCCTCGTTCGCTCATACTCAGGAGGAAGAAACACACTCCACCTCCTCCTTACTCCCTTTATTGTGCCCACCCTCAGTTTCTTTCTTTCTTCCCTCCCTCCATCTCTGCCCTCACACATTGAAGGAACAAGCACACTCGTCCTTCCAGCTTTCTGTCCCTCCCTCCATCCTTCTCTGTCCTTCTCTGAAGCACAGGGGGGAAACTTCCTTCCTACTTCCTTTCTGTATAACCTTCTCTCAAAAAACAGGAGGAAGAAATATATCCCTCCCTCATCTCTCTATCCCTCCCTCCATCTCTCCTTTAATAACTCACTTCTTGCATCCTCCCTTCTCCGTTCCCTTGACATGGAAGGAGCAAACATACACCTCCTTCCTCTCACCCATGTCACTCCTCTCCTCCTGGCTCTGTTCTGCCCAGAGATGATCGCTCATCCTCCTCTTCATCATCCTCCTCCTCCCCATCTTCCTCCTCCTCCTCCTCCTCCTCCTCATCTTTATCTTCATCCTCCTCTTCATCAACTTCCTCGCCCTCTTCTTCATCCTCCTCCTCGCCCTCTTCTTCATCATCCTCTTCCTTTTCACTCTGTCTTTGTTCTCCATTTAAAGACTGCAGAGAACTGTTCCGCTCCAGCAATCCTCTGTTGTCTCCCTGCGGGGAACGAGCATGTTCGCCAACGTCCCGTGCAGGACCGGCCGCTCAGATCAGGCTCGCCTGGCCCTGATTAAGGCCCTTTACTTAGGCTTGCATCACTGTCCTCCCACTACACACACACACACACACACACACACACACACACACACACACACACACACTCTTTCTCTCTCTCTCTCTCTCTCAAACGCATGCGCATTGCGCACACACATGCAAAGGCACACATACACTTTTTCAAACGCATGCACACACACATACAAAGGCACGACTCTCTCACTTAAACACTCACACACTGACAAACACAGTCATGACCCTAATCTTCATCACTCTCAGAAATCACTCCAACCTTTACAGAACAGAGCTGCAAACTTTTTTGCCATGCACAATTTCCATCTCCATCTCTCACACAGGCCGTGCACAACCTTGTATGTACATGGTGTGTGTGTGTGTGTGTGTTAGATTGCTATCCAATGCTACGCACGTGTCATCTTGCACGATTCCAGAATGCTCTGTGTGAGAGCTCGTCTTCGTTAGTGTTTCTGTGCAGATTGCTCTCCACAGGAGCGGAGTCTCTGTGACTTTAGAAGAGGTCATAGGGGCAGCTAGCTGTGATGTTGCTGATGATAAAGCCCTGCAGCTACAGCGCTGTACTCCTCAACTCTCTCCTCTTTGTGCTCTCTTCTGATGGGGAAGAAAGACAAAGCAGTACAACTTTCCTAGCAGAGGGCAGGCTCAGTGCAAGCTCTCAAAATTGTCCTCTTGGTACCGGAGATTCGTTCTGGTAAACACACTAATAAAAAAGAAGCACCGGCTCCTGGTGGCCACGATGACTTTGCACTCCCTCTCTACCCATTAGACCCAAACAACAGTTCCTTCTCTTTTCTCCACCAATCCATCTATCTGTAATAAAAACAGAGGCATCAACTCCACATGACCCCGCTGGCTGTGTGCTCCTCTCTACCAATCAGGGTCTCAAACACACACACACGCCCGCACACACACACACACAACATAGTTGACTAATGTGAATGCCTTTATCCATCTGCCACTGTCTCTGCCTCTCTCTCTCTCTCACACACACACACACACACTCACACACACACACACGCCATCTCTGCCTCACCCTGCACAGACAGACTCCACCACTGATCTTTATTTACTGCTGACCACTGACTGATCCCTGCGTCTAGCTTCCTCACAGACACAGACACACACACAGAGAGACGGCTCTTTATTCACTGCTGACCTTTGACTGATCCCTACACCCAGCTCCCAGTGCCCCTGAACACCACCACCACCAAGATACAGTCCATCTTGTTAGAAGACCAGCAGGACAAAATAACTGATATTTTACTAAAACTAAAATAGAATTCTGATCCAGAGGGGAATATATGATTGTCAAAGAATATGTTGCTGCAAATCCATCAAACTCGCCATCTCTGAAAGAGCAAATATTCTCTGAACCGTGCTTCAATTAAATGTTATGTCGGTATCTAGCAAAAACAAAACATTTGGACTGATTTTTATGTTTGCAATGTTTGTAACATGCATTCATAAGTCCAGTTCTGGGGTAAAGCAGCTTTGATTTAAAACTTTCAGGAAAGTAACCAAAGAAATTAATCATATTATATTTGTTGTTGCTGTGATAGACTGAATGGATCTGAATGAATGAAGTCAGTAAATCATTGTGTTGCCAGACCCAGTCACAAGACTGCTTTACAAACTGCTGACCGAAGCGGGTTTACACTCACACAACAGACAACAGATATTTTCTCCATGATATCAACATCCACTTAGTCAAAAGCAGCTGATGCTAGCAGTCTCTTCCCCCCCAAAGACAAGTCTGGCATAGCAAGAGAAACGTAATGCGTATGTCAGGTTAAAAAAAAAAAAAAAAAGACAAATGAAGGGACATGAAGCAAGATAGTAGTGAGTAGTGATTTTTCTTGAAAAAAAAACTTTAAATGCAATAGAACAATATTTACAGTTATTTTTATAACTGAATTTATGAACATTCCAGACACAGTGATGACCTCATAAGAGGGAGTCCAGCAAAGTTGAGCATAGGAGAGAATGGGTTTTAACCATAGACTGTATATATACAGTCTATGGTTTTAACTGCATTTTCTTTTACACTCATAAGGCCAAAAATGTTCTCTATGACATACCAGTGGTTCATAAGCATGAGCCTGACTGGCAGGGACAAAGTAAAGACGAATAGGCTACAAAATGTAGGTAAATCATGGCCATCAAATCATCAGTGAGAAATTGATTAGGGGTGTGAGTAGGATCGGATCACTATTAGTATCATGGCTTCAAAATGGCAGTTGTGTCATTTGCCATAACATAGGCTTTCATATACAACAAGTTAAGTAGAATCAGTAAGCAAATTAATAGTCTGTCTATAGCTAACATTAGTTGATAAGCAGATGTATATATATAAAGAGCAAATGTGTGGTAGCACATATACACTGATGGTTTTATAGTCAGGTCTCTAAAGAAAAGCATATATGCCCAGGGTTGGCTGAACACAGACTAATGAGTAAATTGGTAAAATATGTCTTGTCTTCACCGTGGGATAGTGAGAAACGTAATTTCGATCTCTTTGTATGTCTGGAACATGTGAAGAAATTGACAATAAAGCTGACTTTGACTTTGACTTTGCTTACTGATTCTACTTAGTTTAGGCTATATAATGGCCTTTATGTGATGGCAAGTGACACAACTGGCATTTTCAAGCATTGCTACTTACCCATATCCTCTTCATCACATTTTAAGATCAATAATGGTTGCCAGTAAAGAAAAAAGGTATCAGGATATTTTTATGTCAGACAGGTAGTAGACTCTAGCATGACATACTGGAATGAAGTCATGTTTTTGGCCTCATCAGTGTAAAGAAAAACTACTTTATGATCCCTTATCCCATGTGTTTTAATTGACCAACTTGGACTCCCTCTTATGAGGTCATCATTGTGTCTGGAATGTTTCCTGGAATAAATAAATTCAGTTATAAAAATAACTGTAAATACTGTTCTTTTGTATTTAAAGTTGATTTTTCAAAAAAATCACTACTCACTACAATCTTGCTTCAGGTCCCTTCATTTGTCAAAAATGTTTTTTAACCTGACATACGCACTTTAATATCACTTAAGAGACAAAATACTGAACAATAAGCATTATAAAAACCAAGGAGAGACTACAAAAAACAGAAATACACTCGTTGACCAGCCAGATGAGAGGAGGAAATTCCCAAAGACTAGCCTATTCACCGAAAGAAACGGACAAACTGAGACTGAGCCTTCAGGATATGAGTTGGCACCTACCCTCCTTCAGCTCAGCACTTTGACTAATTGATTAAATGACAACAGACGGACTATAAATAAGCTCGGGAGTTTTTTGGTACAACCTCAACAGGCACCACTTCCTCAAGCCACACACACGCACGCACACAAATGCACACACACAAATATGCGCACACAGACATGCATGCACACGTACACAGACACACAAACACACACGAAACAGACACACACATACAAAACAGACACACACACACACAAACATAGGCTACCTGCCAAAGGTAGGTGGGAAAAGCCTTGATCAGACTGTCATTGCACCTCATCTTTGGGGAACGGAGTCATTACCACTCCCTCTCCATAGCTCTCTTTCTCCATCTTTCTCTCTCTTCACCCCTCAGGCTAGGGCAGCCGTGGCCTACTGGTTAGCGCTTCGGACTTATAACCGGAGGGGTGCCGGTTCGAGCCCCGACCAGTAGGCGTGGCTAAAGTGCCCTTGAGCAAGGCACCTAACCCCTCACTGCACCCCGAGCGCCGCTGTTGTTGCAGGCAGCTCACTGCGCTGGGATTAGTGTGTGCTTCACTTCACTGTGTGCTGAGTGTGTTTCACTAATTCACGAATTGGGATAAATGCAGAGACCAAATTCCCCTCATGGGATCAAAAGAGTATATACACTTATACTCTCTTTCTTTTCATCTCTTTCTCTTCATCACTCTCTCTTGTCATCTCTCTCTCTCTCCATCTCTATCTCTTTACCTCTTCATCACTCTCTCTCTTCATGAAATCAATGGATTTCTCCTTTAATACAAAGGTACTAAAGGAAATCTAAACTTTTCACTTAACACCTTTCAAACACTTGTCACTGAGGTCTTGTGTGTGCCTCAGTGTGTTTGTGTGTGTGTGTGCGTGTGTGTGTGGGTGTGTGTGAGTGCAAGTGACTTCAGGTAATCTCAGGTTACACTATGTGAGTGCTCTGCAAAAAACAAACCCTCCTATATTCATGTTTCCCCATCACCATAGCAACCAGCAATGTGCTGTGATGAGCATAAGCACTGCGCTCCTCCTGATGCCCTTCCTGGAAGGATGCCGGTGCATGGGTGTCACAGCAACCTTGAGATGCAGTCCTGTGCTGACAGAGGCAAAACATTTCCCCTCCCCCTCACACCCAACCTACTGACTCAACCTCTCTTTCTCTTCTCTCTCTCTCTCTCCAAATGAAAATTCTTAGCATCTCTCTCGGCATCTCACACCCGTTCTCCATATCTCCAGTTCTTTTGTAAACACAGTACAGCCCAAGCACAAAATGTATTTTATTTGTAAGAGTGGAAACAGTTCCTATGCTACGACAAGATGTACTGTACGTCAATTCCACTGTGATTGTCTTTGGTCTATATTTTGCACAAGCAAATTACACTGGCAATGAAACAAACAATTCAGTTTTTCCATATTACCAGTATGTTTAGATTGATATCCAAATGATTATGTGTTATGAAGAAAACCCCATCTGAGTCTGTCTTTTGGAACCTGGGGGATTCAAATTGTAAGGATGGCTTAAAATCTTCTCACTGAAAGAGGTAAGGGTGAACTTGGGAGATGTGTCAGTTTAACCTTACTTCTCTGTATTAGTTTCACTCTCCCTTTATACCTCAATTCTTCCTCTCATGAATCATCACACAGTTTGTGCAGGTCAGCCTACCCCCAATCACGAATCATTAGGGCATTGTCTGTGTCAGGGGACCACATCTCACCCTGGCACCTCATGCTGCCTCTTCAATGAGGAACAGGGATTATATATGCCCTGGCAAGGCGCCCACATATTTCTGATTGTGTGTGTGTGTGTGTGTGTGTGTGTGTGTGTGTGTGTGTGTGAGAGAGAGAGAGAGAGAGAGAAAGTAAGTTGGAGTATAGTGAAAGAAATGATTCTATAAACTGTGCATGAACATTTTTATGTGTGTATACTGTATAAGGAGATCAGACTATACTTTCAGCAAGAGAATTTTCAGATGTTTTCATTTAACCTAAGGATCAGTGATCGCTTGAGGTGGTTGACATCTAATGGTTGAGTGTATGTTTGTGTGTGTGTGTGAGAGGGTGAGTGTGTGTGAGAGAGAGAGAAAGAGAAAGAGAGAACACAATGTGCATTAGTCTGGCATAAGAAGTTGTGTGTGTGTGTGTGTGTGAGAACACAATGGTGATATGTGCATTAGACTGGCATAACAAGTTGTGTGTGTGACGAAGAGAGTAATTCAGTCGTCGCACTCCTCCATGCAGAGCTGTGTGTCTGACACTCTCTAGAGCTGCCACACAGAGGGGCAGGGGTCATTAATCCCCAAATACACACACACCCAATCAACCTTAAATACACACATTACATTGTGAACACACACCAGACATTGTGCATGTTGTGGACACAAACATGTACACATTATACAGTCTGACCACTTCCTTTTACAACACACAGAACACTTCAAATACACACAGTACTGTATCTCCGGGACAAGGCACACCACAACACATGTTTACAGCCTACATGTCAGTGCACAGCTCTGGAACACACACGTCATTCATCCATTTAATCAATCAATGCACAGGCTCTTACACACGCATTTTAGACAGGGACACATGCACACATCCACTTTCAAGAGCAGCCGTACACACACACACACACACACACACACACACACAGCACTTTTGCAAACTGCAGATTCATTCACTCACATACGCAGAGAAAGAAAGCCGTGGTGTGCCCCTGTTCATGATACCTGCTCAGTCCGTCAGCACATTCTTCAAATACACAAAGGCTAGATTCACCTTTGTCCTCATCCCCCCCAACCCCCACCATAACCCTCACACAATATTGTGATCAAAAGCGGAGGTAAAGCTGCATTTGTACAAAGTAGTGTTCTATTAGTAACTGTAAGTAGTCTACTTATAATATTATAAGTATACTATAGTGTAAGTTCTAGATGAAAACTAGTGCTGAATCCAATGCATCACACAACATAAACAGCTCGGATGAGACTGAGCAGAACACAACAAACTCTCTGTCTGAAACACTGCCGACAGCACAGAGAGTACAGTCACCTGTAAACTACAATTCATCATAAGGAGCATGTAAACACACACATTAAATGACAAATGCATGCATACATAGCAGCCGAGCCGCCTCAGAGGAAGGGATGAGTGGCAGGTAGGCTAGCCAGTGCTTTGATGGATTCCCCTTCAGAAGCTCTCTCTCTCTCTCAGGTCGAGTGCCCACCGCCGATAAAGGTCAGGGTAATCGCCTAGCGACCAATGTCCTTGCCCCGCTACTCATTCGGAGCAAGACTTGCCACCAATTCCTTTCCTGACCTGGCAATATTCCAGTTCATTAAAGCAAAAGGGAGTCGGTGGCTCAAAAGCCAAGAGCCTTTGTATCCGCAAGATCCAGCGATGGATATGTTCAGGAAAGGACAAGCTCACCCAAGAGAAGAGAAGCCATTAACACAAAACGCTGAACAATTGTGGTGTCAGCTCCTGCTGCAATGTACCTTCAGCAGGATCCCATAAATGAATAAATTCCTTCTTAGTTTCGTTCATCTCCTTGACCTGTTCGTCTGTCCTCATTCTGTTGGTACCTACACTCTCAAAACAAATGGGTTGAGAATAACACAACTTGTGTTTTTTTTTTTTTTTAAATCTCTGTCCAGATTAGCACAACACAGAGTGTGCTGACTTCTAGGATTTGTCTCAGGTTGTCTTAGTTTTGGTCCTCTCTCAGGTAAGGGAAAAGTTTCTAAACTTTCTAAACAAGCACTCTTACCATGATAAACAAACAGACAGTCCACACACATAGTTAGTCCAAGCAAACACAAGTAGTACATTCAAGGCAGTGGTGTAGTGGTAAAATAAGAGGTGGATAAACTATGAACTATGTAAACACGGTAAGGTGGACTGGGCCATGTGGAACATGTTTATAACCAATGCTCAATGGATTCCAATTAAGACTATATATAAAGTATAATGTATAGAACGCTGGTCATTATCGGGAAAATAAGTCCCGACAGGGCAAACCAGACCCCGACACGCAGCGGACCACGCAGATACTCCTATTCCTATCTCCTACTCTTGGGCAATGCCAGGGTATTTCCATATGGCACATAACCTGCCCTTATATCATGTTTAGGGAGCCTTGCTACCTTTCTATGCTGATAACAAACAGTCAACCATGTACCTCCAATTTCTAAACAAATGGGATCCATCATTCAGCACACCAAGTAAAAGTACACCGAGTAAAAGAAGACATTAGAAGGGATTTGTTCCTCAGTCTACATCACATGTGCGGCCCTAAAAATGTCACCCGCAGCCTCTGCTATTATGCCCCTGGGAGTGATGAGGAGGGGAGGGGAGTAATAAGAAGGGCCCCAGCTATGCTTTATGTTCTGCTCTCAATCACACATGTATGGAGTGCCCTCTCCACCCACCAACCCACACAACAGGGCATGCTCAGTGTATCAGCCAGGTCTTTTTCTTCTCTCTCTCTCTCTCTCTGAGCAGCATCACAGTACCTGTATGACTGACTTCCAACACTACAAGTAGGCTGCTGTGCAAAGGTTGATGAGAACACAGTGCAGTTCACAAACACAAAAAAAAGCCTGGTGAAATATTACTTACATTTTAAGAATTACATTCATGATAATTTAATTAAAAAAAAAAACATTGTAGTGGCTGATTGACTGGACAGCTGAAGGTGCCCTTGCCACACATTTGCTCTATGAATTGTTATCACAATAACATGAGACATCGTCATTCTCTCAGTCAGACATTCCTTAAATGAGGGAAAAACAGTTGCCAATAACGGTCTTCAAAGCCTATTTAGCCTAACTGTGGTAATTTCTAACAGTTCTAATCTAATCCCAATATGGGTGTGCGTTTATTGTAATGGCCACAAACAGAGAGTGCGTGTCCACGGTCACATAGTTTATCCACATGACATACAAATTGCCACGTTGTAGGTGTCTCTTCACAATTTCCCCACATTTCACCAACATCCAAACTTTCCAACGCGTAATGTAACAATTTCGGCCAGTGTTTCACAATCCACGACACGTAATGGTGATTGCATCCCATGGAAGAGCTAATATTTGCTCTACGTTACGCACACCGAGTTAAACTTTACAGCCTGACACCCTGTTCTGTTCAGGCGTTTCAATTAGCCTCAATAAACTTTTCAAAACATACTTTTGTCCACGTGAAAACAGGCCACTGAACAAACATGTCGAACATGTATGATGACTACTTTTATCATTAGCCTACTGTGACTGAAATTTTATTAATCTATTTTTCTTCAGACTAACAATCATCCATATTGAATTCAAAATATATAGTTTGAGATAGACCTACACATTAAATAGCGATCACCTATAGGCTGCCTATGCATGTGAACTGAATAGCTTAAATTTATGAAATACGACCGACCCATCATAACTTTACCGTCACATTACGGCTATGGGTATATCATTACCTGTTCTGCCAACCTTGGATGAGGTTTGTGTATTTGCTCAACACGCCTTCCAACAGCCGCTTGTGAGCTTGCTGCAAATTCATGCTGTTTCCCAACAAATCTCCCCGATTTCCACCGCCGCCCCCTTGGCAGCCGAGGGAGGCCGAGCCCGGACTATGGGATCCAGTCCTGCCGATCTTCCTTGCAGAATTCCCCCTGTCCGTGGGCAGAGATCCTGAGTTCGCTTTTGCAGTCCCAGGCGAACCGTAAAGCGTTTTCTCCATACTGACGATGGGACGAATGAAGCGGCAAGGTTGTTTTGCTTTTTTCTTGCTAAAACATAAGTGGTGAGGCGCCCATCAGATGTCTCTCAAGCTAAATCCAATACATTAAAAGGGCAAAAATCCATGTTTATCTCTCTTTTCGCTGGTCTCTCTCTAGCACGAGCCCGGGTCATGTTCTTTGCTCGGCAGGGACTGCTGCTTTCTCTGCGGCGCTTGTGGCTCCGTGGCGTGTGGCTGTTCCAGCGTTTTTCTATTGGAAATCACAGCAGAGACACTCCCTCCGACCAACCCGGATATTACAAACCAATCTGGCTACATTACGACAGTAAAGTAGACGGTGGAGTGCTCCAGTAAATAGATGATGTACAAGATTGTCGACCCGTCTGAGATGCTGATTCACTGTTTTGCGCTTGAGGGCGATTGTGCTGCGAAAACCCTGTCAGTAGGCCTACCATGTCGTCGTCTCTGTGAAAACATCAAATAAACAAGTGTGAAAGGTTCAGTGTGTACCAAAATTATCCCTGCAGAATGTATTCGCCGAAAAGACAGTGATATACATCAAAGACATTTGATTTTCTACTAAGTAGCCTACACTGGATTGTAGACTGTGGATAAGTGAAACAGAATAATACTGTAATTGCATGAACACATTTGGAAAACGAATTTGAGTTTTGTTTTTGTAAAATAAAAAAATGAATAAAAAAGAAGTCATCTGCCAAATGGGGCAACATTACTTTAGATTACTGTATAGTATAGTGTACTACCAATCTTTCATGCTGAGAAGCAGGCTCTGTACCCACCTGGTGAGATTGGCATAACTGGGCCATAAGTGCTCTTTCCTGGACAGAATGGCGCCCTGGGGTCATGGAGGCAGAGGCAGGCAGACAGCTCAGGAATGGATGGAGAGAGCGTCCTGTTTCATCTAGCTCTTAGATACCACCCCATTCCATCTCTGTCCTCTTCTGCCTGCTGGAAGACTGGGCCGCCTCAAAATCTTTTTCTTTTTTTTTCTGGATAAATTGTTCACAACGCTCATGTGGCCGTTGGGAAGAAGAATGCAGTTAAAATGTTTCTAAGTGCCTCTTTGGAACGGCTGTTTACGGCCCCAGTGCTTTGATATCTCCGTGACAAAGAGTGGAGAGAACACAAGCTATTCTCAGGTGCTGCTGTTTAATCTCCTGTTTAATTGTGACATTTTACATCCATAATGTGTTGGCTCAATAACTGCTTTTCACACATAGACACAAAGAGTCACAAAGAGTCTTAGAGGAAAATTCATTCAGATGATCCAGAAAGATGATTCATGGTATTAATGCACTTCATTCCTTTGTGAGTACTTCTTCTTGCAATGAATCTAACCTTTAACAAAAGTCCTGACTAATAAAAAATCCTTTGTCTGCCAAAATCAGAAACAGATGCAGCTGCTTAAAATGTCCTTAAAATGTCCTTTGCGATTCTTCAAACAGTATGCAGACTGTCCATTAGTAGCCTATAGAAATTGAAATAATGACTGTGTTGACACTGAATTATTCATAAGGAAAGAAAACTTGTCCGAAGAGACCAGGATGTTCAGAGAGGTACTCCGTTGTAATGTTCAGAGATGCAGACGTGAGATATTGTTGCCTGGAGAGAGCCAAGGTGATTTCAACATCTTGTGCTCTCAGGAAAGCAGACAAGGTCTGATCAATAACTCAGGTGTGTGTGCGTGTGTGTGTGTGTGTGTGTGTGTGTGTGTGTGTGTGTGTGTGTGTGTGATTGCAGGCTGAAGCATTATTTGAAAAAGGTGGCCTTTGCTACATTGGTAATAGGAAGGTAAAGAAAATATTCTTTAAAACCCTCTCATTCAGGTTAAGCTTAGGTCAGCTATCTTCCCATGGGTAAATGCCACAACCTTCTGAAATTGAGTCTATTTCTGGAATATTCCATAGCTCACACTGTATAGCCTATTCTATATTCTGTACTAAAAGTGTATTCAATTATTGTAAAAAAAAATCTCCTTATCTATTGGTGTCCCCAGTAACAACCTAATGTATGAAGGGTAATACCTAACCTGAAGGGTAAAGTATATCTCACAGAAGGCAGCTTTTCAAATCTCATTTCAGATTCAGAAGGGTCTAAGGACCTTTCGTTCACTTGCGATTTCCAAGGGGCATAACCAGCAGTGAAATTAAACTGAAATTGGTATACTTAACTCTTACCAAAACTTTTCAGAAGTACAGCAAACAAATCTTTTTTGTAAACAAACGTTTTAAAGGCTCAATTTAATTACTCAATTCCAAATAAAATACACATCCATGATATAGCATAACGAGGCTAGCCAGGCTATAATGAGGCCAGATCGGGGCCAGATCAGAGCTAGATAAGGGCTGGGTTCCTCCCAATCAGTTGATGTCCAGGTCGGACCATTACTACACAAAGCCAATCCATTAAGTCCTGTGTGCATTTAGATTTACAGCATGTTCCCGCCCGTCCAGTGCTACAGGCCTCCGCTGCGTATCCGTGAGGGGAGTGGCCAGGCCATTACAGTGATGGGGCCGGGAGAGTTTCTTTAAATCTGCCGTCAGCATCTATGTTTATGGCCCATTTAACCTTTAGAGCGGCCAATTCACAAGGGGTGAAGCTGGAGGGGTGTCTCCCAGCAAAAAAATTACACTAGATATGAGGAGAATGAATCAATACGCGTGCTTGAATGCAGGCTTTAAATAGCAGAGTGTGACGCAAAGCTTGTTTATGTGGGCCGTTAGATTGAGGGACAGGATTCCCACAGATGGCCCACAAAAAAAAAGCAATTTCTCCGCCTCTTTGGACTCATTTTAGAAACTGTCACACATTTGGTGTAGTCCTGGCACCTGGTACCAGATTTAAATTAACACAACACCTCTACCTTGCCAAAATCCATTTCAACATATTACAGAAATGATGATACATCATACACAATCAGGTCTAACGCTGTATTGTTTGGTGAAACAGCCTGTACACCACAGGCTGTTTGCATGCTGTACTTATTTTCATGAAAGCCATGCATTCCTCTTTGAACATTTTTCTTGGCAAATCCTTTTATCTGAGCTTGGAATACAAACATATTATGTTCCAGTGTCATCCAAAGCTTGGTTTCACCCCACACACATGCACATGTAGCTTGTATTCTATTTACCAGCAGAGGGATTGTTAGCTCATGAGCCCCAGGGCTCAAGAGAACACCAGAGCCACATGCTGACTGGGAAATAGAAGGTTGGGGCAGCAGAGACTTGTAGTTCAATCATTTCAAATCAGAGGATCTTCAAACTGTTATTGTAGCAACTACCCTTTGATAAAGAGAATGTTTTAGATATTTCAGCCCAGACAACCCAACTTTGCAATGTGTTTGTGATCATAAGAAAACAGAAAAGATTTCTCTGTCTCAAACATAGGCAATCCCCTGGTCTCAAACACTGGTTTTGTTTATCATCCCATTTCAACCTGTATCTTCAACCATAGCTTCTATTGCAAAATCATGTCGGTTTATGCTTTACAACATTAGGAAGATCAGACCTTATCTGACACAAGATTCCACACAACTTCTTGTTCAGACCATGGTCATCTCTAAGCTGGACTATTGTAATTCACTATTAGCTGGCTTACCCGCTTGTGTAACAAGATCATTACAGCTGATTCAAAATGCTGGAGCACGCCTGGTCTTCAATCAGCCAAAGAGGACACATGTAACTCCTCTCCTAGTTACTCTCCATTGGCTCCCTATAGTAGCCAGAATTAAATTTAAATCTCTCACTTTGGCCTATAGGACACTAACTAGATCTGCTCCTAGTTATTTTAATTCAATAATCAAGCCTTACTTCCCCAACCGCCCACTGCGGTCTTCTGGTGAGCGTATGTTGTGTCGACCAGTCATGAAAACTGGGTCTAATTCCAGACTCTTTTCTTCAGTGGTTCCATGTTGGTGGAATGAACTGCCCAGTGCTCTCCGTTCCTGTGGTAGTTTTGGGTCGTTTAAGAGGGGTCTAAAGACATTCCTATTCAACATATACTTAGTTGTTTAAGCGCTTATGTGTTATGGTTTATATAATGTTGTTTTATTTTAATTGGGCTGTTAATTAATTTGACATTATTGTTTATTATTGATATTCTCCTTAATGTAGTCTTAGCATGTCATTGTTTTTATATTATTGATTGAATTGACATTATTGTTTTATTATTGCCTTTCCCCCTTTTTACATTGCTTTTTATTAGGCTATTGCTTGAATTGATATTATTGTGTACTACAACTATTCTCCTTACTATATTTGACCTACATTTTAATCTGTTCCCTGTTCAATTTTAAATATTATTATGTTGTTTTGTATTTATGTGTCGCTTTGGACAAAGGCGTCTGCTAAATCCATAACCATAACCATAACCATCTATTCTATTCAACCTGCTGGTGATGAACCACCATTTGAAGCTAACTGGGTTATGTGGCGCCTATGTCCCATGGATAGCCTGCATACAGTAAGCCCCCCTTCAACATCTAGACTGGATCTCTGTTTTCCCTTTCTGCCTTAACTTTCCAGGCCCTGTGATGTCTGCAGGCAAATGCAGGAAAATGAGTCTGAGTTAAAGTGAGTGGTCATCGATCACAGGGGCTGTTGGACCAATTCCCTGTGATGTCGCTGAGTCGGCCATCCATCAGGGAGTGCTTCTGTCCAAAAATAACATTACTAGAGGCCATCGGGTCACTGTTGTGCAGAGCACAGTAGTACACGTCCGTGCCTTTTGTTCTGTAAGAAACAACATTAAGCCATGATTTAAATGCCACCGATATAGCGATGAATCAGGTCCAGTCAGCAACAGCAAGAGCAGCAGCAAGTGAATGTGGTGAAATGTAGTTTGTAGAATTTTCCATTGATCTCCACTTCCTATTTAGCTCAAAGCATTAGTGGAATCATTTAGTTTCATGAGAGATTTCATGAGGAAGATTTGGAGAGAGATATATATAGAGAGAGATGTTCATTTAATCCATACTGTACCATCCTTTCCAGTAATTCCCCAACACTCCACGGTCCAATCCCATAGCATCTTAGTTCTGGCTGCCCGGGCTGCATTCTGGGCCATGGCAAGGAGCATGGGATGCAGGGCCAGCTTATTAGACTGAGAAGATGGCTGACCTTGCTCCCGCTCTTGCAGTGTTATTGACTTGCTGCCCAGATCCTGGTGCAGGAGGAACACTGAGTCCAGACTCACCTTTCACCTGATCTGATTGTTTCTGCAGCCACAAGGGCGAGTCTACAGTATGTCAGCGGATGTCTATTACATAGTATAATGCAGATTCAGATTTAGATCATTTTTTCTTTTCGAGGTGCTTTGATGGTTTTGTTGGCATCCTCTGTAGTTTTCCTTAGTGCAAATAAAAGCAGCTAGGCCGTGACTGACCTTGGAATGGATCTTTTTATTATTTATTCTCTTAGCTGACACTTTTATCCAAAGCGACGTACAGACGTCAAATTATTACAGGCCCAGTCTCCCTAGCAACTTTGGGTTAAGTGCCTTGCTTAACAGTCACAACAGTGGCAGCAGGGAATGGACCGCCCTGTCTACTGCATGCTAGCCTGGCTCCTTAGCTCCTACACTACCACCCTCATCTGATCCAGAGCTGACCCAGATCTGACCCCAGAACACAACCGGAACAGGAACAGGAACGCCGGGTCCAGGCCAGCTATTGGGCCAGAACCGTTCTAGAACACATAGTCATTGTGGAATTCTGGGCCACTGCAGGTCACCTGTTACAACAACGCTTCAGTGGTGACACGTTGCCTATGGATTCTATTCAGTGGATGCACAACAAATGGATGAAAGCTCTGCCCACTACAGTATGTTCCATTAGCTCTTTCATTCGAAGCATCTAGTATGTGCATTCATGGTCGACTCCATGTGCTTACATGATAAAACATGACTTCCTTCAGGGAATGTTGATCTAATAAAGGAAAGCTCAGCACAATTGCCTAGTGGGATACAAAAGCAAGGCGCAATAACCTTCATAATAACAGCTCTTGAAAGACTAGAGTGGACCTGCTGAAGAATTCAAGGCTTCCCTTAGGGGCCTTCCAGATGCACACACTACATAATTCAGGATGGAGGGCAGATGCGCTAGCCTCCTAATTGTTTTCTGAGAGGTCAGCTCACCCTATAATGCTGACCACTTAAACTGGTCAATGTTTATGTATGTGGGAAGGTTCATTAACAGGACCGGTTCAAAGCAATGAGCGTGTGCTAGTTATCACTGTCCTGGACACTACTCACAATTTATGTTATTTTAGTTACTGCTGTTGCTGTGGCACAAATGGTGCATTACACCTTGTTTACCTATAGATCTTATAGACATGTTTGCTCACAATTTACCTCTTCATAATTATGTTTGTTAGAAAAAAAATGAGGTTGTCTAGTTTCCCAAAGGTCATTTCAGAGTATATCTATCTCATTATTTTGTGCTTTGATAGATGCAGACACAAAGGAACAGTTCTGGACACTAGGACTGAGATGCTGGCAGTCTGGGTATAGCCACAGCAGCCTCATATGCTAACTCTGCCTGGTCCAAATGTCTTACTGTCAGTGACTGTTCTGTGCTGAAATTATTGCCTATGGTTAAACATGACTGTTGCTTCCACTCACCTATGGCATTCTCAGCCACTACCTGATCCAGTACTTTCTGATCCCTGATCCTATGCCAAAGAAAGGCAAATGCTATCATTCTGCAACCAAATAGTAGTTTTACAATTTCTTATAACTTTTTGTCTTTGTCTTACAGAAGCTGTGCCTTTGAGGGTCATGAAATACTGATAATTCAGTGAAATATTATTGATTGTTCTATCAATAACAGTAGCCTATACATTGTCTCAAAGAGCTTTACAGAGGCCAAGGCGTAAACATCCCAAAGCAAGCACAAGGCAATGGTGTCATGAAAAACAGGAAGAAATGCTGATCAGACCTTCTGGTGTGGGGGGGGGGGGGGGGGGCATCTGATGGAGACAGGCTTGGTGGAGAGATAAAAAGATGAGAGAGCGTCTTGAAGAAAAGGAAGCAAAGTCAGAAAATGATACCAGTCCGCCATTTTTCCCCCTAGCTATAATTGCCCTTGTCTGAAGCCAATGGAGGCACTACTCGAGAAGCCATAACAGACAGGAAGCGTGACTCATCTTCTAACTTCTAACAAGGTACAACAAGAAACAAGAGGCTCTCTTCAGACAGTGTGCCATGGCTTGATTATCCCCCAAGGACTTATTGTGACAATGGGAGGACTGAAACCACCATGCCCTCGCCACGAGACCCAGACCCACGCCTCTGCTCGAGCCGGAGCTGTCACCACTAATTGGGCCCTGAGAAATTGCAGTTATTCCTCTCTTGCGGGGTGAGGCGATCGTGAGTGGCTAATTATCTACCTTGATGGCACTTCTGAGGCTGGTTTCAGAGAGGTCTATGAAGTGGCCCTTGCAAAGGACTGCCTACGAGACAGGCTATAATGTGGTCTACTAATGAGGAGAGATGTGGTGAAGATAAAGCTTCGCACTCGACCATTATCATGTTATGTCACCCTCACGGAAAGTCCACTGGATTCTCACTTCATGTTAAAGGTTACTGTAGAGATTGATGGATAAATGATAGCCTATAAAGCAAAAGACAAACACCTGACTGTAAGGGGTGAGCTGCTAAAAACTTGCTGGGCACAAGCAACAGTGATTTAGGGTGTTACATCCAACATTCAAGTCAGGCTCTTTGCACTTGGCTCAATGAGAGCGCATCCTACACATTCAGCCAGGAGCCAAAATGGAGACCTTTCACTTTTCAGTGTCACTAGAACAGGACATCACCTTAAAAAGTGACTGGATCAGCCTGTGGCAAATCAGCTTCCATTTCACTTCTCTCTCATGGTGACTGATTTACAGAAAAAAATCTATGTTTTTGGCATTGTCACCTCTAATCTCCTCTACTCAGTGATTGACTGATCTCAAATGATAGTTTCAGACATATTTACAAAACAAAAACAAAAAAAACTCACATGAGATGTAGATTGGCAGCACTGCAATATTACATACATCCTATGGTTGGAATGAAATGATCTGAAGATCAGAGGGAAAAAACACATATCATCAGAGACACCTACTGGCCAAAAAGATCACACATGCATTGTTCTATCTACTTTTATGAATTAAAAGCATCCTCTGGTATCCCATAGTATGCATTAATTTCCACTGCCCAAATCTTGTGAAGACTAGTGTATGGAAACCATAACAATCATTTATTTTATCAATGTAGGACAAGACATAATCAATACACGTACAGCCTTTGGTAAAATTGATGAATCTATATTTGATAGAGTATGATGAATAGGAAATGTTTTGAAAAATTAACTGTTCCATGATCATTGTTGCTACATGCTATTGCTATATATTTACCCAAGTAAGCAGGCCATCCTAAACTACATACCCACAATATTTTCCATACATTTCAGAAAAGGCTGAGTTGGAAAGCATCTAACCTGTTATAATAAGCTTTATTTGTGGAGACAGTCATTCAGTGAGACAAGAAGCACAATACCTTCTATAACTCTGTTCTGTTCCTCCATCCCTGTGTCTAGTCAGTGCCCTGTGATTTAGTTAATTGGCTGGCAGAGGTGAACACCCATCGCCCAGACTATGTGCCGCTCCGCTCTGAAGGGGAGCAGTGTGTAACTGGGGCGGATGGTACTGTCTGTGATGTACTGAGGCTCTCATCCAGTCAAGGGCATTTCATTAGCACTTATCTCATTTCTAACATGACACAGACAAGATTTGTGTGTGTTTGGGGGTTGGGGGCAGCAGTCCTGCTCTTAGGACTGGATTCTGGATCTTGAGTCACAGTGTGACCGGCTCTGGCTGCTGCAGTACACCAAGATAGCTAAGATATTTAACTGCCCTCTAATGTTATGTTTTTTATCATTATAATGACTACTAATAGCAAACATTATTTTTGTAAAATGCACATAAGTTCTTAATTAAAAAAAATCTTCACAACATCACGCTGCCCTGCAGACAGCAAACTACTCCTCCCACAATCCTACACATGACAGCAACACTCCACTCCTGGCCACTGACGTCGGAGACTGAGCCGCTGACCAAGTGTTTTGATTGGTGTGGCTGCTACTGGATGGCTGTAGGTAGGAAGTGCGGATTCCCTGCACACGCAGCCTGAAACAGCAATAGAGATGTTAGAGATGTGAGAGATTGGGAAAAAAATATGTGCTTCGGCGGTCAGCATGTTTCCAGGGGTTTTCTATGCACTGCTGGCGGGTTTCTTGGGAGCCGTAGCCTCCTCGTCTGCGAAACTGTCCCTCGGAACCGATTACCTTAAAGGTGTTTGTGAGACAGGGCTGAGGACATGGGGCGAACAGCGTAAATTTCGACAGGAGAACGAAACTACCGCCTGTGACTGGGTGAGCCCTTGCTTCTGATGAAGCTGAATAATTAACACGATGAGACTCGGGGCGGCTTTAAATAATTAAAGTGTCAGTGGCTTCTCCGGGAGAATTCTCCACAGAGAGTCGTCGGTCTTCTTGCGTGGCACCGAGGTCGTTCCTCAGTAGAGTTGGCAGCAGTCCGCATCTCGCTCGCTCGCTCGCTCAGCATCAGCACCAGCGCCAGCGCCAGCGCCTTCGAGTGCACGCTGCATGACACGCTCGTGCAATGCCCGCGTGAGAAAGACCGACGACATTGTGGCTCGTGGCTGCCCTTAGCGTTACCTCAGTTGATGTGACATTTGACTCAAACCGACCGTGACATTGTATGAGATTGTACAGCAGGCTGATGTTAATGTGACAATACAAATGTATTAATGTAGACAGTTTGATATTTGACCAACAGCATTGTGTTAGGCAAGGATGACCTTCAACACCAAACACGTGTTGGCATTGTAGCCTAATGATGATGTAATAGAGGATTCCTCCAGCATATTCATATTTTATTCGCACATCCATCGTCAATGTTAATTATTCATTATTTTCTCTCTGCCTGAAAAATTCTATTGTAAGGGGAAAAACGGGAGCAGTAATTTATTCATCAAACTGATGAAATTGCTTCAAAGTCTCAGATTATTTTATTATGCATCTAATTGAAGCCAGAGCACTTAAAATTGTGTGTGTTTAACCTCATCACTCTGCCTGCAGCTGCACATTCCCTTGAGGTTGCTGTGTGGGGGGCTGCTGTTTACCTGTAATGCTGTGATGTGGACGTTCCTGGCCAAAGCGCTCAGATACTCCTCCTCCTCCACTCGAACCACTGTGACCACCACGGCCTCCAACTTCGTCTCCTCAGTGAGTACCTGCTGCTGTTATAAATAGCCACACTGATAGATAAAATCATGTATTTAAACAGAACCAGGCTCACTGTAGTAATAGCGAGTAGCCTACCCCTTGTGTAGAGAGCAGAATAATAATAAAAGTAAACCGTAAAATAATGATAACATGCAAAGACTGAAATGAAGACAATATGGATAAAGATAAATAATAGTCAAACTAAATAAACCTTGTAATTGCTTGGTTGGTTGACCATCAAATGAATACTAAAACCATCCTCCAAACAGAAATAGTGTTAATGCAGCCTTGAGACATTTATGTGTGAACTGTGTTTTTGCGCAGGCATTCCTGGGGCAGCTCATCTTCGGAGAGACCCACATTGCTCTGTGGTGGGTGGGGATCTCCCTCACCCTCTCGGGCCTTCTGGTGCTTCACCGAGCTGCTCCCCACAACCCCGGGCTCACAGACGCCAAGAAGGATGAATAGAAAAATGGAGGGTAGCCTCCATCTCGGCACCGGTGACCGAGAACAGCCCCACACAACAGCTGCCTTTGGAGCGGATCGGGATGAGATCCGCACCCCATTTGGTCCAGATGCACCTGTGGGTTAGGCCAGTATTACTATCAAACACATCTCTCTCTCTCTCTCTCACACACACACACACACTCACATGCACACACACACACAGAAAAGACACCACATCCACTGGTCCACTGGTGGGAATATTTGAGTGGGAATAGAAAATGGTGGCCAGCGTCATCTCACCAGCACCAGTGATTGACCACTCCCACACACAGCAACAGAGTTTAAGTCTCATCAGGGTCACAGGGAGGCTACATCAGGCACGTATCTGAAGCGTTTCATTCGTGTTGCGTCTGCTGCAACTATTAGCTTCCACTATCATCAGTACAACTGGCTACACCAGATGTGATAGTGGCACGTACGTTCAAAAAAATTAGACCAATCTTCTAAAAACTATTAGAACTCTTAAACTATTTTTATGCTACACGAACAGAGCGCTTCAGTTTGCGCACCTGGTGTAGTTTTCTTGTGAGCCACATCAGGGTCAGATACAGCCAAGATTTAGCTGGGACTGACCACACTTACTCTATCTACAGTAAATTTAACTACATGGCATCCATACTTCAGTGGTCTTAATATTTTTGTTGGACGTCAGGTTCAGCAAAATCATACAATCTGAAATGTTACTGTGAAAGTATTTTACCTCTGTTATAGTTTTTTTAACATCCAATATATCCAGCTCTCATGCCACTATTATGCATGTCTGCTCACCATTGAAGTGCCCTGTGGAAACGTGTAAAATGTGTTGCTATTGGGCAGATGGGCTCTGTATAGATTTTTACACTGACACAGCATCTGTGTATGGCGTGAGCAGGCGGTTTATATCTCTGCATATCTGCTGAAGTGATCACTGTCTCTGCATGGCATAGTACTCACAGGTACTTCACACACAGATGGTGCACACATACAGCGGATATTCCAAACACAGATACTCCACATACTGATACTCCACACCACGCAGAAATTCTCCACATATAGGTACCTGACGCAGAAAAAGTCCTGTGGAGTAAGCCTTGGTGAGACCTCCTGAAACTGTTTTATTTAGCAGATTATGTGAAGAGTTTCGTTTACGTCTTATTTTATATTATGTGTTAGAGGGACGGTTTGTAAACTGTATTGTAAACGGCTAAAGAGTGTTGTTAGACTAAGTTCCTAATCAAGGCTTGAGTCCCAACCACACAGTTGAGTTTTTCTATCATACCAAAGACTACAGCGCCTCATGAGGAGATCTATATAACCCAGACGGCATTAATCATGAGATGAGATTTCGTGGTCTGATTAGGCTAGTTTGGAGACAGACCTCTTAATGGGGAAGCTTCATCACTTGCGTACATCCATTTAGTCTATTCTAACACAATCATCCCAACAGAGACATTACTGTTTTTTTTTTTTTTTAAACAAGTAGGCTAATTACTCTGTCCACTGTGTCCAGCTTGACTTCTAATGGATCAGACCAAAACGTAGCACAAGTGCGCGTGCACACACTCACATATATAGACAGCCAGTTTTTAGCATCGTGACGGGCGGAGGTGGCTTGCACAGTGTGGTCGCTTTCAGAACGCACCCTTGAACTCTCTGAGTGACAGCCGAAATAGCATCATATCTCATGCATGCGGGTTATCTACTGTGTACTTCCAATTATCCCATATCACTGTGACGTACACAAGAAGGATTGGGGTGACGTGCAATAATGTTGGTGATTGTTTTGACAGTTCGATAATCTCGATACTGACAGCTTCTACTGTTATTGGTAATCAACCAATGGCAGTTGCTCTTTTGGTTTTGATGTGTAACTTAATATGCATGCAACGAAAAGGTGTTAGACAAATGAAATGTACATTCCTTCTGTAGCTAAGTACTAAGACCCAGCATTCAGTACACTTCCTCGATCCAACGTTCTTCCTACATATTTTTTGCTGCATTTTACAAGGTCAGGGTAGTACATTTTGGACCAGCAGTAAAATGGAAGTTTTTTAACAAACTTGGATGGACTTGGCACAGTGTCCTAAACTCATATACCGGTAAGCAGTTATGTCCCAGTCCACTTCAGCTGTAGATTTTTAAAAATGTGTACACGACAGAAGGAATACACAGTTCCCTGAAAATGTGAATACCTGTTTTAGAGAGAAGGTTGTTTGGACTTTCTTTTTACACAGTATGTAGAAACCACCTTCTTTGTGTGCATTTTGATTTCTTTAGAGTAGGCAACTGTAATTGGAACACTGTGTTAATGTAAATGTTTTACCGTCATAGATTGGATTCCATAAAACCAAATTCCTTGTATTTATGAACATACTTGGCAAATTCAGTCCGATCCTGTTTCTGATTCTGATCATCAAAAGGCACTGAGGACTGAGACATTCAGTGGAGAAAGGGCCGTTCACACCAAGAACGTTAAACGGCAAAAAAGTATCGTCCTAGCTAATATGATTGACAATGTCCACACATAAACTATAACGATAACGATAAGATTTCCTTATCGTTGGTCAGTGTGGATGCTTTTATTATTAGTTATACACTCTTAAAATTAATGTGTTGTCCCTATCTGGACACAAAGATGTGTTAAGAAACAACACAAGTTGTGTTGTTTTCAACATATTCATTTAGTTGTCTTTATAGTTCGTTCCTGGTGTGAAGGGGCCTTTCTTCTGACCACTGTACACTGTACATAGATGCCTTTATTTTATAATTCTGAATATTTGCATTTTTATTTGAAGGAATATTCATCAGAAACTGTGTAAACACTCATATATTCTTGAATAATAATGTGATTGAATAAACCTTCCAAACAGCAAACCATTTGTTGATGTGTTTGTGTGTTTAGCATAATCATAATTATCTAGTCATGAAGAAGCAGCTAAAACGGCTACAGTTGTATTTTCCTAAAAAGGGTCTTCGACAACTGAACAAAGCAATTTGCCTAACTGGCTGTACATAACTGGATGCTCATAAGACTTACAACAGCCACTGAATTAAAGAGTCCTTATAAAGTGTAGTTGATGCATACAATCAGAGTATAATTTAATTGTTTTGTTTATCAGACTGATTAGACTGTGCCGTGGGTTGTCTAGTTTGCATTTTATGTTTATCTGTTACTTAAATTTGTGAAATTACACAATCCCTTGCAATTTCTTTGGGACAGTTTGAAGTGATTTTCACTTTAGAGCTTGTGCAATTTCCTGTTTCATCATGAAACATCAGAAACAGGACAGGAGTGTTGTAGTAATGGCAACAAAGTAATTTCTTCTCCATAGCTCAAAGTGAGAAAACCAAACTGAGAAGAGAGCCCCAAAAAACCTCTCTCAGCTTTCCTTCCAGATGACTTATCTCTTATGAAACACAATTCACCTCTCTCTCCAAGTGAAGCACACTTATCACATGGAAGTGATTCTAGGAGGCTCAGCTGTCTTTGCAGTCAGTGATGATGAAAGTCTAATCAAGAGGTGACCCTACCGAGTCAGGATGGTACTAAAACCAATAGCCCCCCCATCCCACCCTCACTTCCAGTTAGTGTGAGGAAATAAGGAATGTAGCCACTATGGTTGACTGAGTTTAAAAGGCATTTAGCGCCTTAATTGAATTTAGCGGATGAATTATTTTGCTTAAATGCAGAATTCTACTCCGTCTGTCTGGACAGCGATCTAATCATAGACAGAGACGGTGGACAGTGCAGACAGTCATGAGTCTATTTTTTGCCAATTACAGTAGTAACTCTTAATTGGTTGACTGTATAAGGATTTAACAGAAGCATCTGGTGCTTGCCCATTTCTGAAGAACTGATTTTTTTTTGTTTTGTTTCTATGTTACTATGAGCAAAACCTCTTTTTCAAGACCAACACCCAAATTTCCATACTTTTCCAGGTTTGGAAAACAGCATTTCATAATTTTAAACATTGAAAGCTGAATGGGGAAGCAGATGGATAATCTCTGAAGAATCATTTTGTTATTGTTTTTGGGATAGGCATCTTCCCCATCCAACTCCAGGAACACCACCTAAGATAAAGTCACTGCAGTTATGCAGGGCTCCCTTGCGTCACATGAATCATTCATATACGATGTGCTAGGTTTTCTGCTGTATATGTGCCCTACTGCTTGGGCAGGCCTAACTAAAGGATATGCACATATTGTGGTCTCTGATTCCTAAAATAAACATCCAGATAAATGAAGATCTAAACAACCAGCTGACAGTAGCCCAGGTCTGTGACATCAAATAATGGAGATCCAGAAAAATTGACCTTGACATGACAAACATGGCTTAAAAGAATCTACTCTACTTTGTCATAGTGTGTTTATAAAGCAGTTGTACATCAGAAAAATCATTATAGTTTTAGATATTTTTCTTCAGTCCATTTCCTATTCCAACTCCTATTTGGAACATACTTTGTGAATTGTTTAATTGGCAAAAGTCTATTAGTTGGTCTGCCAGCCTTTCTTCACAGATCTCACTTTTCTACTCATTCCTGGCAGCTAATTTGCTGCATTATCCAAAAAGCATTAAGTGTTGGCTTTCCTAGTTGGTCATTGTGGTCAGAGATTACAAGGGCTGTAATCACCTTCACACCCCTGTGAAATGACCATGTCAGCCTGCATGAGGTCAACCCAAAGTAAGTTAAACTATGTTTGATCTAAAGGTAAAGAGATACATGGGCAACCTTTTGAGTACTTGACATGCATCACACATACACAATGTTCTGATGCACACACAAAAGGGGTTCTGATGAAAAAACAAAGATTTATTGCATTTACTTTCAAGGTGAAAGCCACTGAATCATCATCACATGTTGCATTTATTGCAGACATTTGAAATATATGCACAATGTGAATACACATTATTTACAGGTATCAAACAAAATAAAAAGGAACAATGTGATGGATACTAAAGCAATTGAGAGAGAGAGAGAGAGAGAGAGAGAGAGAAAAAAAGAAAGCTTAAGGGAGAAGAGCACCTGTCCCTTTTCATCAGAAACTGTACATTAAGCTTGATCATTCTCCCCAAGTATAAACACCAGCAAGTCCCCACACCAGCCACGGCTCACTCTTAATAGCAGAAATCAAACTGAATTATGCTAATGAGAGGGGCACTAGGCCCCAGGGAAGCCCTGGAATGTTTATCCCCACTCTGCTGACAGACCCCACACTTCCCTTCCTTATCACCAAGGCCGACGCGAAGACTCCAACAGTGGCATCAGCAGCAGCAATTGGGTCTTTTTGTTTCACAATTCTAATGCAGAAAAAGGTACTGCCAAAACGTGCATGGTTCCTCTCTCTCGCGCGCGCGCTCGCACACACACACACACACACACACACAGACAGACAAAGTGAGAGGGGGGGGGGCAAACAAAGTAATTGCTTTCTCTCGCACGCACGCACACACACACACACACACACACACACACACACACACACACACACACACACACACACACACACACACACACACACACACACACACACACACACACTAGCTGGTGCATGGTAGACACAACTGATCCCTTTTGCATCTGGCAAACTGTTCTCCAAGAAAGGGACCCAGCACAAGTAGTGGGGGTGGGAGGGGAGGGGAGGGGATAGAGAAAGTGTGGGAAGAGGGGTCTTCTGAGGCTACACCAGCACAGAATGAGCTGGATCTGTACCAGCTGCAGGCGCTTGATAGACAGCCACTACAACTTTGGTGAGATCACAGACAGCTGGCAGATCTTGACAGCGAGTCATAGTCGTACATCACAGTCGTACATCCTCATCCCTGATCGTGATATTAGTTCCAGCTAGACCAGAAAGGTTGAGGTGATGATGAGTGCAACTTCCACTTCTAACTGCTTATACCGCTCACGTAATGGTGCAGTGGTGTACTTTTAAAAAATCGCATATTAAAAACATTTTTTTTTTTTTTTTTAAAACATCAGGTACAGTACTGTGCCTGGTCGAAACCAGCACTGGAACTAAACTTTGTTATTGTTAGTGATAGTTGGAGACTTTCCAGTGGAGCTGGATGACGAGGGGGAACTATTTCACTTAAATAAGACAAATATTTGCTAAAACTATTGATGGGGTTAGTCACATTTACAAAGGCAACAGAATCTCAAAAGCTGAATAAACTGATCATGACTCCCTTATCTAAGGGTCTGTCTGGTACATTCTGCTTTGAGCTGTAGGCATGTAAAGAGGGGATATTTCTGCTTTCAACGTTAAGCATCTCTCCTTTTGGAAAGAAAGAAAAACTGCAACATCACCTTTGGCAAAATGTGAAGGATGGAGACACAGCTCAGAGCCTGAAGCCCAGGGCCACCTACAATAAGGCAGTTAACCAGACCATGCAGCCTGTGGTCTGTTCACTTTCTCAGAGGTAAAAAGGCAATTTCCATGAATCCTGTGCAACTCTGCCCTGCTCTTGTTATTATGATATAATGACAGTATTCAGAAACAAGAGATTAGAAATGTTAGTTGATAAAGCAGACAACTTGGCCCCACATTGCTTGAGTTTATTCGCTCCAGTAGCAAAGGCCTGTCTGTTCTTCTACTGACCTAACCTCCACATCAATGAACTGTTGTATGACCAGATCTTCAGTCAAATTATCTGATTGACAACCATATTACATTGACAAATTATCTGATTTGACAACTATATTATGTTAAGACTGTAATATTGACTTACAATACCATAGAAACAGATTGTTTGAGTATTTGCTTCATGTAATAACCTTGCAGTAGTATTGTGGAGTGACTGTAGTTGTTGTTGGTCTACACATTACACAACAAAGCTGAACACTTTGAGGCTATAAGACTCTGGAGCATCTATTGGTGAGAGCCACATGCTTTGGTTTGTGAGTACAGGTTGTCTCAGAAAAGTATGTGGTAACGTCACCACTGCATTTTAGTCTTCTGTTGTCATTTTGAGTGCACTTCCAGTGATTGAAAAAGAGCAAAATCAAAAAAATGGCTCAGCTTCAGCTTCACTAGATAGTCGACTAGAGTCATCCAGAAGTAGGCCTCAGGCAGTTAGTTAGTTATAAGGCGCCGTTGTTACCAACTAGAGATGATCATGAAAGATAAAGCAAAACAAGAATGGACACCACAACTTAAAGACCAAAGGTTATGATTATTTCTATGAATGCAGGCAGATATCTGTTCAGTGTCTGTGCAATCTCTGAGTCGGCTGGTGACATCTTTCTGTCACCAAGATAAGAGGAACAGTGGGAAAAAAGAAATAGAGAGAAAAATTAAGAGCAGTTCATCCGGTGCCAGAAGTCCTCAGTCCTCATAATCATGCTGAGAGAGGGGTCTGCTTAGGTGAGCAGGCCGGTGCTGTGGTGGCGCTGTCTGCACGCATCATCAATGCGCGCCACACCTCGCGGGGCACGTGCGCCAGGTTTCAGCCAGAGCGACGGTTGGTCCTGCGTCAGACTACGTACTGGTAGGGCTCAGCTTTTCCATGGTCCGGCGTGGAGAAGGGACTGAGCCAGCCTATGGAGAAAGGGTGGCCAAACACCACCTTCATGTTCATCCACTTGGACTTCTTAATCCATCGTCTCTCCTCCTTCTTCAACTGCTCTATGCCCTGAAAACAGAGCAGAGAAAATCAAAGATGACGAGACGTCATCACAGACACAGAGAAAGACACAAACACAGACAGACACACACACACACACACAGACACACACAAAGTGAGGGGATGTAAAAATGTATCAAATTAAGTTAATGGGATAATTCATAGTGACACAAAGCCCTTTCTACTGTGGAGAAGAAAAACCACACTTCAGAGAGATTACTATATTAAGAATGTTGCAGGAACATCTACCATAGAGATCTAGTTCCACGGCACATGTCAGATCCAGCATTAAGTACAGGTTAACATACTAAACACTGGGTTACCAATTCTACATAGTTATGAAGTATCAATATGCCATCACTCTTTGCTATTCCACTTACTTCAGTGAAGTACCTCATAGTATTGCACTGAAACAAAAGCCATATAAAATTAAGCATGGTGTAAAATGTAGTGAGACGTCACTAAGCGGGAAGGCCTGTAGTTAAGCTGGTCCTTTACAACTGCATGGCTAAGCAGCATCATGGTGAAATGGGATCAGGCTGGCACGATCAATACCATTTTATCTCCTCTAATAGTAAAACTGACCTACAGCTTAGAAGCACTCGCATAGTAAACTACCACTGAAATACAACGTCAATATGCACTTACATCATCATTGAGACTTCAGATTTATACATGTATACTTAAAATACTATGGTGATGCATTATGGAACATAAGCTCTCAGTTTTTGTCATTTAGAATTGGGGAAACAGGGTAAAAAACAAAATGTACAAACATAGAAACGAACAAAATGATGACATAAATTGTTACCTAAAACTAACTAACTAACTAACTAACTACTTACTAACTGACTAAGGCCTGACTACGGTAGAGACATTAGATGCAAATGTTCCAGGTGTGTCACTTGTGTCTAAGGACAGATTCATACAGCCATGGTGACTTCACAGGAAGTGACGTAATGTGGAAAGGACTATGAAGAGAGGAGCCAATCAGGAGAAGCGATTTGCGGGAATTGGCATAAGGGCCGTCACTTACGGTCTCATCGGTACAAATGGAGTGGACCTGCGTGCCGAACATCACAGAGGTGAAGATGAGGAAGAGGAGCGCCTCGAAGCACAGGAGGATGAGGAGGATGACTGTGGCCGGAGGCGAGAAGGAACTGCACGCTGGGGAGAAGTGGGGGAGCGGGTTTGGGGAACGGGGACATGGGTGGAGCAATAGGAAGAGGACATGATGAGGATCATACTGAAAAGGGGGGGGTTGGGGGGTCCTGTCCGATTAAAGGCATCAATATGTTTAAATAAAAGGGGAATTAGATAGCAACCAGGTTATGGGGCGAGGGATTAATGTTCTCCAAGTGGATTTCAGTAGAGGAGCTCTTAAGACACAATGTGTGCTTACAAACATTGCATTGCTTTTGATGCCTTTTCTGTTGCCGCGATTTGCTTGCCATTTACATCACTTGTAAGTAATTTTGGATAAAAGGGTCTGCAAGTCAGAACCATTGCAAAATCTTTGAGCATTTTTCAGAAAATAATCAGTAGTTATACTGAAGTTATACATTTTAGTGCTTTCTTCACTAAAAGCCATGAAGTTGAACTAGTTGAACACTGATATTACAAACAACTATGATACTACCGGTAGTTGATATACTTGCCCATTTTGAAACAACCAAACAGACAACAGTGCAATGACATCAATTTGCTGACTACTAAATAATTGTGAGTAACCTGCTACGGTATACAGACAGCACCAATTCCGCTCAGAAAAAAAAAAAAAAAACAGGATTTACTCACTGCTAACTGACCTACTTTCTCTGCAGCCAGTTAAAAAACCACAACCGGGTTTTTACCTTCATTAAACTGACAGAAACACATCTGACTGGTTACATAGACAGCAGAGAGAGAGCAGGGTGACGTCTAAATGCTTTTAAATATACACAACACTGCTATGAACTGATTTTAAGCATTTAAATACTTCAAGCGTATTTGAAATCACATGGCCAGTAAAGTCTAACAGGAATGAAAAACACCATATATGTGTGTTATATGTACTGGTAATGCTTAGACAGTATGATGAAAACAGAGCTGTTTTGTAAGCATTTTAAACATTTAGGTATTTCAAACATATTTGAAATCACATGGCCACTGCCAGTAAAGTCTACCAGGAATGAAAGACAGACACCATATACTTGTGTATAATGTTTAGTCAATATGCTGAAAACAGAGCTGTGTGCAATCAATACAATACTTACTGTTCCAGTCCTCCTCGAAGCAGAAGACAAAATGAAAGGCCGCCATGATGAGCGCGTGCAACGATATCAGTGCAATGTACATCTAGAACAACAACAACAAGCACAAGACTATCAATTACTACAAGTTACATTAGTACAATAGTAGCATTTTGCCTTTTAGGGTTTTAAATGGTAAGCCAACAAGTTTAACCTCGTGTGCTCTCAACATTTTTGTACAGATCGGCATGTGAAAATGATCATGATTTTCAATTCATGCTTGAGCTCATAGTGCTGACTTGTGCTGTTTCTCACATGAATATTATTCTGCAATCTGGGGACAACACTTACAGTGAAGAGCACAAAATACTTCTGGTTGTTCTCCCCCACACAGTTGTTCACCCAGGGGCAATGGTGGTCCATCTTCCGGATGCACCGCTTACACACACTGATATCAGGGAATGCACACACACACAGAGTGATAGAGATGGAAAGAAAGACACACACACACACACACACACACACACACACATGGAGAGAAAGCCAAGTGGCATTAATTTGCATGATGGCACCACATGAAAGCACTAGCAGTGTGCTGCTTGGCCAGTGTCTTTGAGAATATAGGACACAAGCTCTAGCTCTAGCACTGCCCTTTGACAAGCTGTTCCCCGAGAGCCAAACTCAATGTAATTAACACAATGCCTTCAGCTATGGCATGCACCAGGGGCCCTACAGAGAGGCACCCTAACAGAGGCACACTGATAAGAGGCACCCTAACAGAGGCACACTGATAAGAGGCACCCTAACAGAGACACACTGATAAGAGGCACCCTAACAGAGGCACACTGATAAGAGGCACCCTAACAAGAGGCATCTTGGCCTGGGTCTGCTCAGCTGTTAGCACTCCTACAGCAAAGGAACCAAAAGGCCCACACACTCATCCCTCCTACAGCAAAGGAACCAAAAGGCCCACACACTCATCCCTCCTACAGCAAAGGAACCAAAAGGCCCCCACACTCATCCCTCCTACAGCAAAGGAACCAAAGGTCCACACACTCATCCCTCCTACAGCAAAGGAACCAAAAGGCCCACACACTCATCCCTCCTACAGCAAAGGAACCAAAAGGCCCACACACTCATCCCTCCTACAGCAAAGGAACCAAAAGGCCCACACACTCATCCCTCCTACAGCAAAGGAACCAAAAGGCCCCCACTCACACAGGGGCCGATATTAACTTTTTGGCCTACTAGCCAAAGTGGCTGCTAGATGACAAAAATGACCGGCCAGACATATTTTTGAAAGTAGCCTATCATTAGCCTATTATACAGCTTTTCAGAATGCTGCAGAGGTTTGCAAGTTCCGCTGCGAGTTTCATTCAAATGAATGGGCCCTCCCATGTTTGGAGGTCCAATAATATTGTAGCCTATAATCAGTCAGACAGTGTCGAACAAATTACGGTTCTTCATCTTGGTCAGCAATCAAGGATCTTTGCTATAATGACCACTGCAAAAATAGCCTATAATGACAGTGACAACGGGTTTTGAGCGATGAACCACGTCTTTCATATCATTCTGTGAGTATTTGTTCACCATCATTGAAAGTGAAAGTAAGCAAGTATTTCTATGCACACGTTTTTATGCAACATCTGAAACTTTCAAATTATATTTGTGTGGTGATCTATTTGTTTTCTCAGCAGACGCATGAAAGGGTCACCAAATAACTGTAAGACTCGTGAAGTTTCCTTTTCTTATTTAGTAGCCGTACTACTAAAGTAGCCGTATAGCCTAATAAAATGTATTCTCCACCAGTCATTATCAGAAAATAAATTCTGACCATGTCAACATTGGGGGAACGGAACACCGATGCGAAGTGGAGTTGATATTGCAAGCCAATTTAACGTGACAGACTGAAGCAGCAAAGGAACCAAAGGCCCCCACACTCATCCCTCCAACAGCAAAGGAACCAAAAGACCCCCACACTCACACATTCAGGGTCTGTGAGTCTGCGCCTCTTGGTTGCATGGCGGTAGGAGTGTCCATGTGGGCACAGACAGAGCGCTGATATAAAAGCCAATGCTGACACAGGAGCGTAGGCATCCATTAAGAGGAGAGACAGAGGGCATAGAGCTGGCGCGCATATTAAGAGGGATGGAGATGTCGGGAGAGCATGACAGTCTCGCCCGTCACAGATGACCACTGAATCACCGGGGAGTGCCCGAGTTCATTAATCATCACGGTTTGACACTGCAGCACCCGGGGGGGATAGCCCTGGGCTATTCTCATCTGAGCTGGTGAGAGTTAAGGAGCTTCAGCAAATCCAGCTTGCACAGGCAGACCCCACGGGAGGGAGAAATGGTACATCAGAAATGTCAAAATGCCTCCGCTTCTTGGTGAATGCTAGTGCTAAGACCACAGTAGACCAACGGTGTGATACACTGATTTCTGCCAACGCAGCATTGAGGCACTGGACTGAATAATTAATTTGGACCTCAAAGATATAACACAGTCCTTTCTGCGTCTAGCAAGATACAGACGAAAAGCTAAACACCAAAAAGCTAGACTGCCAAACCTGGACCTCAAAGATATAACACAGCCCTCTCTACGTCTAGCAAGATACAGACGAAAAAAGCTAAACACCAAAAAGCTAGACTGCCAAACCTGGGCAGTCTGGGTCCAAAAGATTTGTAAATGTCTAGCCCTTGGCTTGGGTAGCCATCATTCTCATTTTTATACCAGGTATGCAATAGGTAGCGCTGTCTAAAGGAACAAAAAGTAGTTTACACTGTGGGCTGTCTGTGTTGTGGTGAAAGACACACACGATACAATTACACACAGGATAGAGTTAAGTCCATCATTATTAACACTTCTGCCAGATTTTCCTTTCAATACGATCTCTTCTAAGACCAAGTAAACATGGAAATCGCTCTGTTTGTCATTTACATCTCACATTGACACAAAGTATCCTTTTTTGTTTTGTGCTTATGTCCTTTCCTGGCAGAACAAGCCTATTGATCATATAAAAATGCACCATGAATCAAAAGTAGGCATCCATAGGTATGAATCATATTGGCCTTGACTGCATATTCTTCAGGAGAGAAAAGAGGGAGGTGAGTTGACCTGCAGTGGTGCGCTCTGTCAGGTTTGATGCAGCAGCACTTGGGGCACTTGTAGACCACCTGTCCTGGCTTCAGCTGGAGGCTCTCGATGAACTCTTTGGTGGCATTCCCTTTTGGCACAGCTCCCTGCCAACATGAGCACACATCCACATCAGTACATCACTCTTCCACCCCCACACACACACACACACACACAGTACATCACCTCCACACACACACACACCACGTCAGTATGTCAATCTTCCAAAAACAGTGTTTTTAATCTGAACTGACTAAATAGTAAATGCAATAGCAACAGTAGTATTCTGCCAGATTGAACAAGCAAAGATTTTTCATAGATGTCCAGATCAATTTCCTGCCATTACTCATAGTATCATAATATCTCCAGCTGTAAATGCTGTGCATATAAAAGAATGTTTGAACATTTAAACATAGCCTACACATTAATATAGAAGGAAAATATATTGTTACAACAAATGCCTAAAGATTTGCACGGCACCAGGCTGCTGACCGACTGACTGACCGGATCTGTGCACATGGCCCTAAAGTGGGAGGCGAGGGCGAGGAAGGCGAGGGTGTTGAAGAGCACACCGTTCACAAGGCTGTAGAGCAGGCTGCGCGCAGGCATCAGCATGACGAAGAGCACCACAAACTCGGCGAACAGCACCAGCATCCAGGTGATGACTCCGCACACGATGCCGCAGCCGTCGCGGATGAACCACATGGCGCCGGCGCCCGGGCCCAGCTGGGGCGGAGGGGCGCAGTGTTCCGGACGCAGGTAGCCCGCTTGCCTCTCGATGTCCCTGCTGCGGTGCGCCGGGCTCTTCATTCTACCAGCCGTGCCGCCTCAGCATGCTGCAGGACAGGAGAGAGGAACAGAACATCATCCATCCGTTCATTCATTCATCCGTTCATTCATTTATTCATTTATTGGTTGGTTGGTTTGTTTGTTTATTCACCTATTCATTTGTTCATTCATTCAGTATCTTTTTTTTGGGGGGGGGGTTGGCTGTTGTTAATGTTCCAGTATATTTTGCACATTTAGGGCATCTGTCAAGTACTTCACCATGACAGTCAAGAAGGAGAGAAAATAAAAGAGAGAAGGGAAAAGGCTGTGACGGAACAGAAGATGTCATCATGCTGCACAATTAACAAATCCATACTTTATGTGTTGCGCTTCACTAGTCAACAAAGACTTCTTCTCAAAAACAAGCACAAATTTTTCATGTCCAGAAATTGTCCAGATCAATTTAGTATCTAAGTTGAATTACAGAGACAGAAAGAGGAGTGTTAGTAGACATGTAGTACAATGATGCTGATACTGTTGCTGTGATGCTGTGTGTGTGCGTCACTAGTCTGGGAACAAAAACGAATCTCACTGAATTTGCTTTGACCCTCGGAAATCAGATGCTAACTGATTGGGTCCAGACCAATTTTCAACTGAGAATTGATCTGGTGTTAGTCAGCCAGGCTAATGTTTCACTGCACTTTGTTCAAAAGCTCACTGTTTTCCCAGACATATCGTGCGTTGGCAATGGCAAATCATGCCAAGTTATACAGTGTTACACAAGTCATTTCCCGTGTGATCTAACTTTTAGAAGAGATGGTGAGATTAACAACATACCAACACACCTACTGAGTGGACCCAAGCATACACTGTTAGGTACAACTACAACCTACACCTCTGACAACACTGTGACAAGAGCAACAGCAGGGAAACTTCCTTGTCAAATCCATGGGAGGCTGATTTGGACGTGGCCCTTGATGAGAACCCCATCCCTACAGAGTCACTCTGTCCTCTAGACTGGCCTCTCCTCCGGCCTGGCTGTCCTTATGGCCCAGGGATTAGACCCACGCTGTGTCTACAGTAGACAGGGAGGGGAGGGTGGGTGTGTGTGTGGTGGTGGGGGGGGGGCTCGTAAGAGTCGCCATCACTTTCTCCTGCTCAGTTCAGCTCAGATCGACCCATCATCACCATCTGCTCAGCGTTGGTCCTACAGGGATCTGTTAACCGAGTCTAGTTCCATGATCACTGTGAAATGTGCTACTCTTGTGCTGAAAAGTCTTTCAGCGATACCAGACCCACCCACCCATATACAGTAAGTGTTTATTTCAGGACAGAGTAACCATTTAGACCAAAAGTTTACTCTAGCACTATGACAATTAATAAATCAACTGTTGTCAACTATTAAATTAATAGTCAACTATTTTGGTCATCATTAATTCGGATTTTTTTCACAATTTTCTGCCATTTTATCAATTAAACAACTAGCCTAGATTAATTAACAATTCGATAATAATAATCAATAGATTATCTTAATCGATTATTAAAATAATTGCTAGTTGCAGCCCTTGTCTAATCACATGTCATACATATTATGGTGCCAAGACAATTGCAATGCACAAAGCCAATAGCATCAACTTAATTTAATAAAAGTGCATGCTACATCAGTCTTGTTAATCACAATCCTACTATATTTGAAAATTACCATATTGATGACGATTTTCCATACAACAGACAGGTATCTGTATACGCTAAGTTGTGGGTCTCCTATTGGTGAGTGGACACTTATTTTGCACAGGCTACATATATAGGGTGCATAGTTTGTGAAAGGCCATTGTCACAATATCTAGGCCTATTGTTAATAGCCCCCCACACAAATACAACTGAATTGAAATTGGATGGAATTGGGCGACCCAGCCTTTACCCCCAGGCTGTCATGAGCTAGGCTCACAGTGTGTTTACAGATATGGGTGAATAAGACATGCAAAAACACGCAAAAAAATCTTTCACATGATGTGACCAACAGATTAAGAAGTCAACGACAGAGTAAGAATGTCATACCACAGCACATTGAATCACCATTGTGTATGATAATGTGCTATATACATAGGCCTACACATTTACCACTAAAAATAAAACATCAGAGGCCAACACTATATGAGCAACATGTGAGAAAACCAGTCTAAGTGAGGTATGGGTAGCCTGAAAAGCCAGCCCGAACGTCGTCAGGCTAGTATGTGGGCTTTTAAGATGATCAAATGATTAGGGCTAAAACACTAACAGTAAGCGACTGTATACAAGAGCAAAACCCTGGATCCAACACAATGGCAGGGCATACAGACTACTAGCCTACTGCCTAATGGCTTTTGTTTGGGGAAATAAATGACTTCACATAGAGACGTTTGTGTCAGGGAAATTAACTGAGGGACTGAAATGGTGTGGTGACAGATATTGGCTGTCTTAGTGAATTAGACTAGATACAGTGCAGTAAGTGACACAGTCTATGATGTTCTGAAAACCAAAGAGCCATTTAACCAAGATATTCTTGACTGCCAGATAAAACCACAGCTACCAGGGAAGTCTGAATATAGGCTGAGCAAAAGGTAAGCTTACCCCAATAAGCGAGTGGAACAAGAGGGATAAAGATCTTCTGCATGCGGAGACAAATATGTGGCTACCCTACAACCACAGCGGCACACTGAGTACTAATCTATCTGCAATCTCGGTAAAGCCTCTATTGAGGTATCAGTAGAATAAAGTTAACTTTTGTCCATTAGGCTTCATCGGAATTTCCCCCTAGACAACATGCATCCATGCAACTGAAGCCGAGTTGAAATTGTAATCACTTCGATATCAATTTCCTGAAAAGCTAGAATCAAGTTATCTGCATTTATCAACGTGATGTTGGTGAGATTGATTCTGAAATCTCTGTGGTCGAAGAGCGGTTTGGCTAACGTTAAGTGACATATTTTAACCCAAATTGCCAAAGTAACGTTAACTTGGGCTGGCTACATTTTAAACTCTGAAAAGTGTCAACATTGTAACAATCCAAGTTGAGCAGACTTACTTTCAAGGAGGGAGATACATTGTAGCAAACTATGCCTGCCACACCAGAGCTGCCAGTGTTTGATTTCGCTAAATCAAAGAAAGAAATTAGCTAGCTAGCTAGTTGTAACATCAATGTAGACATCATAACTACCTGCTACAGTAACCAGCACATTACCATATAATTGCTAACGTTGACACGCTACCCTAGCTTGTATAACGTTAACCAAGAACGGTTAGCCTCTTCTGCCTGTGTATTAAAACTGCTCACTGCATTTCTCTGAGTACTTTGACGTTTTCTTCTACTCTGACAAATCTACACCGTTACAAGAAAACTATGAAATTAGCAAACCATTTCTTACCTCTCCCTTATTTGCCGTAGGTGTCGAGCGATGTTACCTGGCTAGATGGCTAACTGACGTTAGCTTTAAGCTAAATGCACTCCCTGGATCTGCGACAGCATCAAGCACACCCCTTTTTGAGGATCAAGATTCACGCTCTACTTATCAGATTCTTTTAATACCTCGCTATTGATTAAGTTTATATTTTTTCGTGGACATATGTTTAGCTTGTAACTTAATCTGCTGAAGTGCGGTAGTGAGAGCACGCGATTGAACGTGACAAACACTTTTTAGAGAAGGGATTCCCTGCCCGAGAAAGGCAAGTAGGAGGAGAATCAGGAAGTTTCTATTGTAACCGAGAAACCCAAGTCACGACTTCCTGGTGTGTGGAATCAGGTTTATTCAATGCACTTCACGTTCATCAATAGGTCAACAAAATATATTCAACTGGGAACAATGTATGAGACAGGTTTGTTTACTGTAATCTTATCTCACTTTTTACTTAATCACCTTATTGGATCCTACCGTAGGCCTACATAGCACGATGGTGTAGCAATTCCCACCACTCTTCATTTGTCGATGTAGCCTACATCAACAAGCAAAGTGGCAAATAAATTAAAGGACCCATCTTATTAATGAACAATTTAATTTATCTTGCACTGACAGAATTTGTATGGGTGTTCCCCAGCTGAGTCATCTTAGCTGGATTTTATTATAATTTGGAGAGTCCAGTCATTTTAAGTCAAAATAGGGGTCAACGTTGAACAAATTGCAACAGAAGTACTCTTCCATCCTCATTTGACTGTCTGTGTTCTCACTGGAAGTACATTGCACTTTGAACCCATGTCATACTTGCTATATGGAAATCAATCAAAATTGAAACCATAATTTCAATCAAAGAAATTAAGTAGAATCTGTTGTTAAGTCTAAACATTTGAAAGTCAGATGCAAGATAACATTTCTGGAAAATACATTTGATAATCTTGACTTTTGCTGGATATGACTTTCATTCTGTGCAATGACAGGTGTTGACATCTCTGTGGACTGACCCATAACAATGCCAATTGTTTAATTAATAAAAACATAAGTCTTTTACATCCACATTTTACCCCAGAGCTCACAAGCAAGAAACATGTCACAATGTTCTCTATAGTCCAGTCATTTTATGAAAAAAGGTTGAACAAATTGCAACAGAAGAAAACCTAACTGATTTTATATCCTCAGTATGTCCTGAGTAAGGGGGGGAAAAAGCCCTGGCATTGGCATTATTATTAAAGTCAAGATTATCAAATGTATTTTCCAGAAATGTTGTCTTGCATCTGTCTTTCAAATGTTTAGACTTAACAACAGATTCTACTTAATTTCTATTTGATTTCCATATAGCAAGTATGACATGGGTTCAAAGTGCAATGTGCTTCCAGTGAGAACACAGACAGTCAAATGAGGATGGAAGAGTATACCTTTAATGTAAATGAGCAGAATAGATGCATGTCAGTTGTGTCAACCAATCCACTAACGTGAAGAGGTCACAGTCAAGACTCTTTTTCTCAGTGATTCCTCTTTGGTGGAATGAGTTACCTTATGTTCTATGTTCCTGTAATAGTTTTGGGACTTTCAAAACATGTTTTGACTAATCTGTTCACCTTGTACTTTGTTAATTAATTCCAGAGTTATGGATTATATGTTTATGGTTATTGTTAATATGAAAACTCTTTATCAATCCATTCATTCATTCATCTATCTATCACAGCATCATGTCTATCATCCATATCCATCGCTTTGCATACACTGATATTTCCGAAAAGAATTTCTAGTTTTTTCGAAATTATTACTTGAAATTAGATATGGGGAGATGGTCTATATAGCTATTTATATTATAGCATACAATACCCTCCAGAATTATTGGCACCTCTGCTAAGGTTGACTAAAAAACAGTATAAAAAATAATCTGTTGGTGATTTATTGTAATCTCACAATGAAAAAAATGAGGGGGAAAATCCAACCTCGAAGGGAAGCAAATTTATTTTGAGAAAAAGGAAAATCTCATAAAGAAATAAATATTTTTAACAAAAACATGTCGCTCACAATTATTAGCACCCCTGCTTGTAATACCTTTAAGCCTACTTTGCCAATAAAACAGCTTGTAATATTCTCCTATGACACCCCATAAAGTTGGAGAATACAAAGCAAGGGATTTAAGACCATCTTTACAAAATCTTCCCAAACCGTCCAGATTCCTAGGTCCACACTTGTGTATTCTCCTCTTTGACTCACCCCACTGTTATTCTATGGAGTTTAGATCAGAGGACTGAGATGGCAATGTCTGAAGCTTGATTTTGTGTTCAGTAAACCATATTTGTTTTGATCTGGACATTTGTTTTGGTTCATTGACCTGATGAATGATCCAATCTTGACCAACTTTTAGTTTCTTGGCAGAGATTGACAGATTTCCTTTGAAAATGTTCAGGGTTTTTTTGGTGTTCATGATACCATGCACCTTAATTAGGTTCCCAAGGCCTTTGGTAATAAAAACAGCCCCACAATGGCACAGCCCCTCCACCATAATTCTCATTAGTCATGGGGTTCTTTTCAGTATAGTCATTCTTCTATGTACGGCAAACACACCTAAAGTGTTTCTTGCCAAAGAGCGCAATTTTTCATCTGACAATAGACCATACTTCCAGACAAAGTCACTGTACCATTCAGTAACAGCCGTTTACATTGGTAATTAAATGACTGGACAGGCTTTTACCTGGCATGCCCTCTAAATAATCTATTAGCAGTGAGGTCACTTTTGAAGATTTATTGGGGGACTTGACCCCAAGATGATACCTTTTTCTGTAACTCTCCAACAGTGGTTCTTGTGGCATTTTTTGCGTATCTTACCATCCTCCATACTGGGGGCACATATATGGGGGCAGAACCATGTGTCTTTGTGTTTGTCACATTTCCAGATGATTAGAACCTTTTAGGCATTTTCAACAAAGTACCATAGACATTCTCTGACTTACAAATGTCAACACACTTAATTTTTATTTAAATTTAGTGTATTCTCTTGTCTTTCCGATGTTGAAAAATGTGTGCCTCTGTGTGACTTTATTTTCATACCATAGTGAAAAAGAAAGTCATGATACTTCTAAAAAGTCCACAGACACTCTGATTAACTTAAATAAGTTGAAATTAGATAGGAAAATGCTTCTGTTAGGTTTTGTATATAAGATTTTTCAGGGGTGCCAATAATTGTGAGCAACATGTTTTTGTTAAAAAATATTTATTTCTTTATGAGATTTTCCTTTTTCTCAAGGGTGGATTTGTCCTCATTGTTTCATTGTGGGAGTACAATAAATCACCAAAAGATTATTTTTTTATACCTGTTTTTAGTAAACTCTACCAAAGGTGATAATAAGTCTGAGAGTACTGTATATCATTTTACATTAAATATAATATTTAGGCATATTCTATGTAAATAGTATATTAGCCTACTAATATGTTTATTTGTTGGATATTTCAACATTCAACTTTTTTTTCAAGACAAGCCTATGTTATTTTACATTAAATATAATATTTAGGCATATTCTATAGTAGCCTATTAGCCTAATATGTTTTTATATTTGTTGGATATTTCAAACTTTTTTTCAAGACAACAGTAGCCTATGTTATATTAGGCCTACATTAAATATAATATTTAGGCATATTTTAAATATAAATAGTATTAGCCTATTTATATGTTTATATGTTGTATATGGTCTGAGAGCAGCACAGAACCATAGACAGTAAAAGATCATAGTAAAAGAAGGGAGAGCACAGAGAATGTCCGTACGGGCTCTGGAGAGCAGCATGGACAGTAAAGGAGAGCAGCTGTAAAACAGTCGCACTTTGATGAGGTAAGTGTTCGTCACACGTGGTCGTCTACAGCAGCGCCGTGACAACATGGCCACAGTTCAAGTCAGTGAAGCTGAGAAATTGTATGTTTTGCATGGAGTACGGGTAAGTTATATCGCTAATTCGAGTAATTGCACTACAGTCTTATCTTAGTAATACTTATCTCCATCCGTTTGAGGTAGCTAATGTTTATCGCGATAGTAGGCTACTTATGGAGAAAAGTATGATGCTGGTTCAAACGTGTCACCATCGTAATACAGACTATAAATACAAACATCTCTTCATCAGGACGATTTACGAGTTGATGGACGGAGCTGCGAGGACTACAGGCACATGGAGATCGAGACAGATGTTGTGTCTAATACAGATGGTTCTGCAAAAGTTACTCTGGTGAGTCGAATATTAAATCGGGACTTGTAAGCTTCCACTTAAGTTAGTTATGGGATAGACCTATGCCCTATTGTAAATGCAATATGCAATATTGTAACTTAAGTTATGTGTGTAATGTTATGTAGATGGACTCACCGTAATAACCATGTCATATTTTGATTATTACTGTGTTCAGGGACACACAAACGTCCTAGTTGGAATCAAAGCCGAAATAGGAAAACCAAAACCCATGGTACCTGATGAAGGGTATCTGGAGTTCTTTGTTGACTGGTAAATATTGTGGCTGCATACATCATTGCATGCATTGCTTATCACCATACAGTTTGTGATTGTGACTTATAGTCTTAAACATACACTGTATGTTCTATATATACAGTCTATGGTCTTAACTGTATTAGGTTTAGTGACAGAGGTCTTGTTCAATTCAGCAACAGCTTTTAAATGACTGATGAGGTGAAATCTATGCTTTATAAGGATATAAAGCATAGCTTTCACCTCATCAGTCATTTAAAAGCTGTTGCTAAATTGTCCCCTCCTGATCCTGAAGTCTAGTTTTTCCCTTAAACATGAATGTTTAACACTGTGTGTGATATAATGACTCTGTAATATTCATTACATATGAAGTTAATCCCTGTTATTGCTACTTCCAGCTCTGCAAATGCCACTCCAGAGTTTGAGGGGCGAGGTGGTGAGGGTCTTGGTATAGAGCTGAGTAACACACTCTATAAAGTATTCAGTAACAAGCACAGCGTAGACTTAAAGAGTCTCTGCATCCGCCCTGGAGAGAACTGCTGGGTTCTCTACGTGGACGTACTGGTGAGTAAGACAGAGTGGGTAACACAATCTCCTCTGCATTCATCCTATTAAATAAAGTTGAAAAAGAGTTAGTACTTAACTCCAAAGTATTGTACTGAAGCTTGAATGTTGCTCCTTTAAATTACTACTATACTTTAAATATACTTTAAATTACAGTATCGGCCAAAGGAGTACATGTAATGTAAATGTCAAGGGATGCATCAGAAGTCTGCCTAGGCGTAGACCCATGTTTTATGGGCTATAAATGTTATTTATGTGTACAGTATACAAATCTGACATATAATGCACAAAATGAGGATGCTGCTGTCCAGTTTGGAATCTTGGCCATATATAGCCTCCCAGTCTGTAGACTACAGGAAGAGGGGTGTAGCCTACAGGAAGACCACCTACAGCAGATTTCAGTATTCTGAAAGAGGAGTTCATAACTATACTGAAATAAATTATGACCATTTTTAACTTGTTAGCATGGAGAATTGGATACATTTTGTACTACTGTATTAGTACATTTGTTCTGTAAATATTCATCATCATAGGTGTAATTGTAAAACACTGCAAAAAATAAACAAATGCACAACTTTGTATTTCCGCAGCTTCTGCAGTGTGATGGCAACTTATTTGATGCCATCTCTGTGGCCATTAAGGCAGCCCTCTTCAACACAAAGTGAGAGAAGTTTACTTTTTGTTGTTAATAAAAGTGTAGTGATCTTTATAATCAGATCACCACAGAACGGTTACTCCGTGTAAAACTAAATATTCCCTCATCTGCACTCTCATGGAAAAGGATCCCAAGAGTGCACATATCAGAAGATGAGGACGGTGGAAAGGAAATCGAACTGTCAGACGACCCGTATGACTGTGTGCGAGTCAATGTAGAGAACGTCCCCTGCATCGTGACTTTGTGCAAGGTACAGTGCAATATCTTCTGTAACACACTGAATTGCTGCTGTTGACATTTTTGGGGGCGTATTGCCTTTATTTTTATTTTTTTTAAAGTGTATTTATTGGGCTTTTTTTGCCTTTATTTGGACAAGAGTGAAAGGAAGTAAGTGGGAGAGAGATATGGGGAGGGATCGGGTAATGACCACAGGTTGGATTCGAACCCGGGTACTCAGACCCATATATAGTACGGGCGCTGCAGCCTGCTGCGCCACAGCACCAATGCTTTTATTTTGATAGGATAGTGAGAGACTGACAGGAAGTGACTGGGAGAGAGAGATGGGGTGGGATCGGGAAATGACCCGGGCATTTGGACCTGTATATGGTACGGGCCTGTAGCCAGCTGTGCCACAGCACCACCCGTGAATGTGGAAATGTAACTGATAAGTTTCCATAGAATGCTAAGGCTGATACCTCCATAGCACGGTCTTTCCTTAACACAAGTCGACCTGCTGTGGGTTGTCTTAGGGTGCGATTTATTTTTTATAACTCCAACCTGAACTTGTTGTCGTCGTATTGTTTGACCATGAATTTTTAAATGTGTTTGCATTTTTATAACTGTGTATTTGTCCTCTGTGGTGTGTCCCATAATTGTACAACCCAATCTATTTGTCTCACTGTTTGCTGACCAATATTTGTACAAGATATTTGCCCTGGTGGACGAAATTGTGATGTAGATTGTGAGTTATTGTCAATGAAAATGGTGCATTATTAAGTAAGTGGATGACTAGGTATTTCTTCTAGAATATTGAATTTTGATAGCATTTCTTACCATATGTCTTTACCTATCTCTTTATGTCTTGCCATTCTTAGCATCTGTGTTTTGCTGTATTTTGTCATAAGGGAATGGGACACTATGCTGGACAGCCAAATGGCTCACTGATAGGTAAAGACATTCAAATGGTGTGTTTGCATGTGTGGCGTGCGTGTGTGTGTGTGTGTGTGTGTGTGTGTGTGCCTGTGCGTACCTTCCATCACAGATAGGGCACCGGCATGTGGTGGATGCCACCCTGCAGGAGAAGGCATGTTCTGTGGCGAGCCTGCTCATCTCCGTCACACACCGGGGCACAGTGACCTGCGTCAGGAAGGTGGGGGGAGGCAGCCTGGACCCAGAGAGCATATTCGAGATGACCGAGGTCAGTCAAGGTCTCGTGATGAGCGACCAAGCACTTTTTTCCCCCTCCTCACTATCTGCTCATGATGTAAAGCGCTGAGTCACTGTTTAGGGTTGAATCACCGTGTGTTGGTGTACAGCATGAGGTCATGGGTAAGGGCAGAGCCGTTTGTTTTGTTTTTTAAACGAGGGTGTTTGTTTATGCAAATGCATGTGTGTGTGGAAGTGAGGTGGGCCTAGTGTGAAAATGAACACAGGGAAGAATTTACCTGAGTGTTGAGAGGTGATGTCATTTTTTGTCTTGCTCTTCATCATGGGTGTCGCCAGACCCATTTTACCCCAGTATTGAGCTCGCACACACTGAAATCTTTCTTGGAGAATCCCAAATGTCTATTTTAACGAATTTGGAGAGGCTTAGTTGATTTATAGTTGATTGAGCAGATTATTGAATATCCATCCGGATTACCATTTGCAGCATTTGAATCTATATTCAAACAGAAAATCATGGGCAATTATCAAAAAAATGGGATATTTAGGCTAATTACATTTGATTATTCATTAATGGAGATTGTGTATGCATACACATACATCTGTGCTCATAAACTGTCTTATATTCAAATATCAAAAATCAGAATTAGAATTGTGTCTTATTGGACAAGTATGTTGACTCACAGACGGAATATGGTGCATAGTATTCTCAGGTGTTGTTGAATTGTGGCTGGTTAGGAGTTTGTTTCAGATTCCCCAGATAAGACGGGAGCTGTGTTAACAGCGTGATTTGTCTTTCCACAGACAGGTAAACGGGTGGGCAAAGCACTTCACACTCCCCTCATGGAGCTGCTACAGAAAGAGGAAAGCCTCGGATCAAAGAGACAGAAAGTTGGCTTCCTCGGATAAAACTCTTCCCCCTCCATTCCCCCAGTCTGTGATTTTGTACCCATTTGTGTTTGTTTTTGTAATAAAGTTTGTCCACACAAGATTTGTCCTCATGTCATGTGTTTGTGCATGTTGGGATGTCCTGCCGAGAGAATGAAGTCATAGGAGGAGAAAATGAATAGTTCTATTTATGCCTTGCCGACTTGGGATTATGCAACTCTGGCTTTTGAAGGGCAGTTTAATGTTATGGTCAGTGGTTAGAAATCTAAGTGGTTTATCTAACCATTGTTTATCCACACATAAGCCTTACGATTGTGGGAAAAGGCCCAGTGCTGAATGTTACCCCCCCCCCCCTATCTGAATACATCTCAGTGTTATGTGTTATTCACCATGGGGAAAGTTGAGTTTGATGATTATAATATAAAATTACAGCTCACAATTTACTTTTTTTTTTTTTTTTTTAAAGAATTCTGATTTGATTTAAAGCAGTGTGCTGGGTTTCCAGCGAGCGCAGTAACCTGGGCCCTTAATTGCCTAACACCAGGAAATGAGTTGTCTGGAAAGGTTTGTTCCTGACATTAAAAAACTGCAGTGGAAAGATGGAAACTTCAAAAGACGACAGGCCTGGAACAGGTTCCCTTAGCACACTTGACCACTGAAAGAGCTGCTTATTTAACAAGGAATGAATACACTCTCAAAAGGCTGTCAAGACAGAAAAACAAATTGAGTCACAAATTAGAGGTTAACATTTTCTACAATAATAATCGTAATTTATCACGATTATAACGACCATTGTGTTTACAGTTTAAAGCAAACAATAGAATTATATTTATAAAAACATATATTGTTCAAATTTAAAAGCTGAAAGGAATAAAAGTCTGCAGAAAACACTGCCACTGTTGTCAAATTTCAACACACTTCATGCCCAACATACCCCTAATCGTGCTTTGTAATAAAGGCCTCAGTTAAACTTCAAGGATCACTTTTCAAATAACAGAAGAGCACATGTGAAAATGGCCAAAGTGTTTAGACACCTCATCTCCTGAGCAGAGCACTGGTGCTGATGAGGAACGAGCAGCTGTACCGGTAACCTAGAGACAGGAAGGGCAGACCCTGTCTGGACGCCTCCACTCCGCTCGGCTCCATCCCTCATCTCATCGTTGCCACGTGTCCCCTGTCCAGGGGCCAGCCGGAAACCTCAGAGGAGCAGATGCAGCGTTGGACAGGACTGGTAAACTCCCCTCCTAAACCCCTGGCTTTGGTACAGCCAGGGATGGTCCGGTCCAAGGCAAACAACTCGCATTAGAGAAAGTCAAACTGTTACAGCAGAGACAGCGACAAAGACAAAACAAAACAAAATCAGCTGCACAAAGATTGCAATAGTGTTACAAAAAACAATTACAAATCTGTAACTCGTAAAACTGTGACAATAACAATCTATCTATGACTGCACTTGTTTGGTGGAACTTTATGTAACACACACATTTAATTTTGAAAAGCATGTATGCCTCTGTACTAGACGCAAAGCAGACACGTGTAATCTTGGTGTATTCAAGTCAGAAAAGAAAAAGGTGCCTCCAATGATACTTCCCTTACATCAAACACAGTGCATCCCCATAACATTTGCTTTATATGAAATGCTTTGTCATCCACCTGTTACATAAGCTTTTTTTGTATGAATTGTTTGTGAAATTTTCAAGAGAAAACATATGTCCATAAGTCCTCATACATATGGAATGAAAAGAATACAGGTATTTAGTTTGCAGAATGACGTACTTACATTGACTGTATATAAAAAGGGTACTAACGACAACAACAACAACCCTCCCCCTTCCCATCCCTTCAGAGAAACAATGACAAAACCAAGGGATGGAAAACAATATCAAAGCAAACAAACAACAAAAACTGTGATGAATATTATGCAAGTATTGACAGAGAGGTGGTGGTGATCCTAGGCAGTTGGTATTGGATACTAATAAGTGTGTATATGTATACATAAACACACACAAACACACAGAAAGTGAATCGATAAAGAAAAGAAAAATGAAGTTACATAAGCTTTTGATGCATGTGCTGGCATGACTGTGTATGTGTGTGTGTACCAAAGATGCAGAGCGTACTGTTCTAAAATCTAAAGTGTATGTGTATGTGTGTAGGTGTGTGAATGTGTATGTGTATGTGTGTGTGAATGTGTGTGTGTGTGTGTCTAGGAAGGGCCCTGCCCCAGCAGAGGTTGAGACGGCGGGATTGCTCCACGCCTTCGGGCTCCTCTGACGTTGGCCGGCACATGTAGCCGAGCGGGCGGGCAGTTGTTTTCGATTACAGTATTTTTCCTCTTTGTGGGACAAGTGTGAGATAAATTGCCAAAGCTCTGCGGAGAGCGCCTCATTCCCACAGCTGCAGCCATGGATCTCAGAGGTGCTTGCCTCCTGCTCGGAGTTCTGCTTCTCTCCCACTTCTCATCCCAACAGATGATGTCAAAGAAGAAGCTGGTGAAGAAAGGTCAGACAATACAACTCTGCACAGTATGTAGGCTACACATGAGAGAGGGAATGTAGGAAATAAGCCTTTAGGGGAGCCTGATTCTTGACCTTTTATGTTTAATACAATGGACATGTTTGATGCAACAAAACTGCTTCATTTATCTTAACTGATGTTACTTGAGTGGTTAGAGTAGTTGTTGGTTGGTTTTCATTTAGCACGTTGCTCGTCCACATTTTGCACTTTTTAAAACAGGTTTACAAATACTTACTTAGAGTATAAATATTGAAAGTGCATTTCAATTAACATCTGAGATATCTGATATTCTGATATAATGTGTCAGTAAAGATCTGCAACATTTAAAATATCTTTGAGGTCTGTAAACCATTTTCAATCAACACATGGACAACACACCAGCCTGGGCTGGATGTTCCCACACATTTTTTTTTTTTTTACATCAATCATCTGTTTCATCTTAAATGTCCTTCTATCTTTTTGTTTCGTATCTGAGTAGAGACCCCAAAAGATGGAGCCATTGAAGAACTCAGAAAGCAAATCGATGACATTTTGAAGGAGGTGAATCTTCTGAAGGAGCAGCAGGCTTTGCAAACAGGTGCAGTGGGGGCTTTAATGGGTTCATTGTCCCTTCTGTGTATGACCACCAGAGAACATGGGAATGAAACTTATGTGGATCTGTGGAATCCCATTCTTGAAACCTGAAAATGGTCTTCTTATAACATTGTTGTTCCTTAACATCCTTTTTGATGCTTACAACTCATACAATGTTCAGCAACTGTTCCAAGTCTGTGGTGTGTTTTGCTTAATAAACGTCAGATTCACTTACATAAGGCCACATGGGCAACACATGTGGTCTTTGATCTAACCTACAACAGCAGGCCTTGTAATGATCCAAGGACAGCTCTTAGCCAACAAGATGGCAAACAGACACAGTGAGGTGTTATTAGAAGAGACATGTTGAGTGAATTTGACCGCAGACTTAAATATTTTTACCATCTTGTCTCAGTTTGTTTGAAGGGAACCAAGATTCAGGGGAAATGCTACTTGGCCGACCCCATGAAGAAGCGTTACCATGCAGCCAGCGAGGACTGCATCGCCAAGGGTGGCACGATCAGCACCCCACTCTCCCTCGATGAGAATGACAAGTTGTACGACTACATGCGCCAGACCATTGGGTCCGATGACGAAATCTGGCTGGGCATCAACGACATGCTGACCGAGGGCGTCTGGGTCGACCAAACCGGGTCCACCCTGCGCTACAAGAACTGGGACACTTCCTTTAAGGGGGATCGCACCATGAATTGCGCAGTGCTCTCTGGGTCAATGAATGGGAAGTGGCTGGACGAGAACTGCCGCGAAGAGAGGGCGTCCGTGTGCGAGTTCAACATAGTCTGATAATGTTAGAAGTTGCCCCATAAAAAAGTGCTTTATCGAGGCTTGAGACGCACACACACACCTTGCTTTTTCTTGCCTCTGTCTGTCAAATGCTACGTTATTGCACCTTGCTTCCATGACCATGTAATTATACCTTCTTCACTTTGGTATTTCAAAATGACACAGTGGTCTTTCAATGTGGAGATTTCACATTTTGTTTTTCCACATAATTAGATAAGAATGAACTCCAAAAAGGCACACATGCACTGAAGGGGCTTTGTGGTGTAAAACAAAAAAGTGATAGGCCTAAATTTGACTGAACTAACCAATGTTTTGAACATAGATGTGAAATGTGCCGGTGGTAGCTTAGTGGTTAAGTAGATGGGCTAGCATGCAGCAGCTTGAATAGTTGTGGGTTCAATTTCCGGCTTTCACCATTGTGCCCTTGAGCAAGGCACTTGACCCCTCAGTTGCTCTGGAGTGTCTGGATGCACAAGTGCATCAGTTCAGTCAAATCAAGAAGTCATGGCAAGTGCTTCCCTTTTCTCTGCAGCTCAGTCTGAATTTAACGATGCTTATTTCAGAATGCTAGTCTTCTTCTATTTTGTTTGTTTTTTAACAAAGTCTTGTCTAGCCTGAACTAAACTGAATATGTACATTTTGCACTGTTGAAGATATATACGACTTTAATGAATAAACATTTGCTGGGCAAATCACCACTGGCTCAAATAGAGCAAAAGTTTGTTCAACACACTAACCTCAAAAAATACAAAGCACACCACACTTACTCCACATTCCAGGAAGACAACCAAGGCGTATCCAGCAGAGAGACACACAGATGCAGCCAAAACACAAACCAGACAATGAATTTGAGCAGCAAATTAGCACATTCAGGATACATTCTTAACACTTAAATGCATCCACAAACAAAACCAATGAGTGTGATTGGGTAACTGGGAAGACCGATTATAGAGTGGTAGTGAGTGTTAGTTTACCAGATTATATGAAGTTTGTCTACAGTCAGCGTTTTGTCTCGTACCATTTCCTCTGTCTTGCTACAAACTGACAAAAGAGAGAGGCAGATCGGATAAAACACCTATGAATTTATTCCTAAAGCACCATAGAAATGTACAAAGCTATATACACAAATATTAAAACAGCATGTTGCCGATATACACATCTAGTCACAAGCAACCACAGATCATGCCTAAACACAACAAGAAAAATTGAATAATCCCATTTCCAGCAAAGATCTAAGAGTCAACAGTTCTCTGATGAGAAAATAGTGAGAATGCGTGGCATGTTCCTGTTGGCTTGCCATCATAGACAAAAACATCTTTAAAAAGAATGTAAAACAAACATTTTAAAATAGAAAACAAAGACTCACAGATGGTAAAATCATTTGTACTCTTGAAACATTTTTTAAAATGGCATGGGTCACTGTCCTGGAAGCATCTGGAAATTGTGTCACTCTGGTGTGCTCTGGAACACCTGGAAGCGTGGAATCAGTGTGTACTCCAACACCCAGAAATACTGTGCACTCTAAATGTCTGGACGTAATGTGCACTCTACGACCAGGACACATGGAAATCGTGTGCATGCAAACACCTGGAAACAATGTGTACTGGATGTCAGGAAGTGGTGTGCATTCTGATGCCTGTTTGAGGCACAAATGAATCCCACGGACGCACAGGAATCCCTCCAGAGAGCCACGCTCAACTCCGTCTTCCTATACCCATGTCCTACCCATTCTGACTGAGGAGCATGACCCAACACCGATATTAAAGACAGCTGTCCATCTGGCAGCATAGTGCTTCCCTGTCCTGGTTCGTACTGTTCACATGGCATCTTCATCATCGTCATAATCATCATCATCCCACTCGTCATCCATGATGGGCGGAGGAAGGGGGTCGACATCGGACAAGCGGATGGGGTTGGAGTCTCCGGAGTTCTTGAAGGTGTACAGCTCGTTGTCCACCATGCGGCGGTCCTCAAAGCCCAGGCTGTTCAGTGGCCCCAGAGGCGTCCGCGGCCTCGGAGGCCCGAAGGAGTCGACGGGGTCCAAGAATGTGCTGAATTCCTCCTTCTTGTTGTTCTCGCCCGGCGCCTCGATGACGGGCGGCTTCACGTCCATGGGACCGACGTAGGGGCGGTAGACTCCCGCTTCACCGCCATTGTAGCCAGGCTCCCCGATCAGGTGGCTGTATGCCATGGTGTCATCGATGGAGTCGTAGACATGGGCGCCGTTGTCTGGCTTGAAGGTAGAATCAACTGGGCGGAACACATGGCCTTTGGGGTTGTACATGGACACTCGCTTGGCCATTGTGTGCTTCTTTCTCTTCCTGAAATGTATACAAATGTATAAGACAACCCAACTATAACAAATATGAGTCGATATAAAAATACACTAGCACATAATAACACACACACACACACACACACACACACACACGTTTTTGATCTGTTTTTGTACAGTAATGTAATGTTCATTCGATATTTGCTGTGTACTGTACTGATAAATTCATTATAGGCAAAGTTTCCTTAAAGAGAGTCAATCTGTCAATTAGATCAAAATGTAAATAATGTATAGGTGTTGTGCACTCACTTGGTCACCGCACAGACAATTGCTAACACTAAAAGCGTGAGGACCACGAGAGCTCCGACGACACCCAGAATGATTCCCAACAGCATTTCTGAAAACACAAATGATTACATTAACATTTAACGCAGGCACTTTTATAAACAGCAGCATACAGAACATGCACAATACGGTATGTATACATACAATATACAACCCCAAATCAAAAAAAGTTGGGATGTTGTGTAAAATGCAAATAAAAACAGAATGTGATAATCAGCAAATCTCGTAAACCCATATTTAGCTGCAAAAAGGACATAGACAACATATTAAATGTTGAAAATGACGAATTTGACTATTTCATGGAAAATATATGTTCAATTTGATGCCAGCAACATGTTTTAAAAAAAAAGGTTGGGACAGGGGCATGTTTACCAGGGTGCTGCTTCACCTCTTCATTTTACAACATTCTGTAAATGTTTAGGGACGGAGGAGAATGGTTGCTAGTACTTACTGTTCTTCTTCTCCACCATCACCTTGCTGAGCGCACTGAAGCCACCGCTTTCGGGCTGACAGTTGGACATGTTCAGGTAGAAGCTTCCAGGTACACTGAGCTTGTCCTCCGCATCCTCGTCCTCACGTCGGCTTAGAATCTCCTCCTCCGAACCAATCGTCTGGACCTTTGTATTCCGGAATCAACATAGTCAAGTCAGCATTGTACTAGTGCAGCAGATCCATCGTTATATTTCAAACTCAACATGGTCTGTATTATGGCCCTGCAGCAGATGCTCTTTACATTTCCGCCTTAATATAGTATTGGGGTGTCTGCAGGAATTCATTTCAGTGGATGCACACACAAACACACACATACATCCATATGAAGTGCCAAACTGGAAAATGAGAGAAGTTGAAGGGTCGTTTAGTGCTCGACTAATCCAGTCTTTCTTTTGCAGTAGAATTTTGTTCTCTTATGCAGCACTAAATAGCTATTCGACAAAGACTAAGGATGGCCAAGTCACGTGTGTGTATTCAGCTTGAACACAGCAGAAACATGGGTGAATAAAACTGTAAATGTGGAGATCGAGATACCAAAGGTCAGCATTTTAGCACATCAGCAGAAGCAGAGGTGTGCTTTTATCAACTAACTAGTTTTGGCATCATCTTCAAATTCATTTTGATGGCGTACAGCCGCGTGAAGAACAGCACAGCCATCCAGGATATGGACCATTAGGTTTTGTGTCCCGAGCAAGAGCATGCGGCAAAACTGAAACAAAAAGCTTTTACAGCAGTGACACTGCACACTATTTTTGCCAAAAATACACTGGCATGTTTGCAAGCTTTTTATCAGGGCTGCCCTTATCAGGGGAGGTTTTGCATGCCTTTCCTTTAAGGAAGTTAGCGTAGCTCGTCAGTGTTAACTCAGTGCTTTAATGTGAGCTCAGGCTAGCGCTGAAGGAATGCCTCACCTTAATCATGGTGTGATGCTGCTGGCACTTGGGTTGGCTCACGTTGGTAAAGAGCAGGTCGGCACGGTACTGCGAGTGCAGCCAGACGATCCAGGAGACGGAGGAGAAGGGCTTCATGGCCCTGGGCCAACCAGGTGTGCCAAGGAGTACCGGAGTCTGGACCATAGGGTCTGGCTGCACGTGGTACACAATGCTCTCTGTGACGAGAGGATCACATTTTTAAATCATAAATAGGAAAAGATGTGACATTCCTTACGCTATTGGTTGTGGAGTTCAACCAGCGGCCAAACCTTTCACTCTGCCATACAAGTACTCACACCCAGCAACCAACCGTTTTAGAACACACCAGGGTGCACAACAGCCACCACAAAATTAACACTACACAACAAAAACAAAAACAACAACAACAACGACAATAACAACAACGAGACGCGTTCATGACCATTTCAGTGTTGTTATTGTCAGTCAGTGTTCAGCTAAGAGGTATCTTATGTGCTAGACCCACCGAACCCCTCCACCTGAGCTTTGCAGAATATTAGGCTTTCATAGCCACATTTCCACTAGATTGATACAACCTCTAAATTTTAGCACTGACGTAATTAACAGTATAGGTCTGTACATGAATGACTAGAGCCAGCTGGGTCTCCACTGCACGTTACAGCTAAACAATGCCCTCTTGTGGAGTAAATAGGTCTTTACTGGACACATTACTGGACACTGGATTACTGGACACTCGTCCATTACTATGTCGACTACTGTGATACAGATTAGCAAAAATGGAAAACATGCATAGCAATATGATATTCTGTCCCATAGTACTAAAACACTACTACAACAACTACTACAACAACTACTAACACACTAATAACCAGCACCACCACTACTGCTACTACACTGATAACATGTAATGATGACCTACTGTGACTGACACGTGTCACATACCTCCAATCTCAGGTCCAAAAGAAATGTTGAAAAGGGGCGTTTGTCCCGTGCGCAGGTTCCTGGCATTGGCAGCCGAGGCCGTGATGGTGACATTGTTTTGGATCTGGACCTTGCGGATGACGCCGCCCGAGCAGAACTGCCCGACAGGGGTGCCGTCGCTCTCAGCCACGTCCAGAGAGAAACTGCCACCGCACTCCTCCCCTGGCAGAGACTGGCGCAGGGTGCCCGTGGGCGACTGGAGGATCACAGTGCCGTGCTCAGGCACGCGGAGGTTCCAGATGGCATTGTGGATGGGCGCAGGTAGGCATTTCTCCAGAGTGGGCATGGTGATGGGGGTCTGTCTCACTGGGCATGCGGCCAGGCTTTCGCATTCTAAAGAGACAAACAAAGAGAAGAGACAAAGTAAGGACCAGGCAAAAAGGCAAAGGCTAAAGTCTAATTTAATGACAACACAAATACAGTACAGGTCTAAAGGGTTAATTTAACAACTATCCAAAATCTATCTGCATGGGCAACATCCTAAAAATGAACACCAATAGGCGAGTTGAATATTCCCACAAGGATCAGGCAAAAGGCAAAGGCTAAAGTCTAATTAATAAAAATACAAAGTCTAAAGGGTTAAAGGTGCTCTAAGCGATGCCACGCGTTTTTTAGGCTATTTCATTTTTGTCACTTAGGGCAAACATCACCTCATCATTCGCTAGCTGCCTGTGTCCTGAATACACTGTGAAAAAACGTGATCTCTGTGGACAGCCCAGGCTCCAAAAACAGCAATAAATAAACCTGGGCAAACCTAGCCCATAAAAACACAACAAACTGTTCCAGCAAATTACAGATGAGATGCACATTTAGGAGAGTTTCAGATTTTCACTTTGCCCATCATTCACATTAGGTGTGCTGTTATGTGCCTTGAAGTCACAACATCTTGTTAGTCTATCTCTGTCAAGAAGTTGAGGATAATTTTGACTTGGATTCCTTGCTAAGAGGTGATGCTATAACTCCCTATTAGAGTTACATTTCAAAGGAAAACATAACACCAACGTATGTAAATGGAAACCTTTGTAGTACCCAATTCTCATTCTCTTTTTTTCTGTGGTTGCATAGATTTGCTGACAAAAGCAACAGCGAGGGTCAAACCAAGTCCGAGAGATAGTGTTTCCCAGGGTGATTTACTACATTTTGTCTGAAGTATTTACTATACTTCAAACAAAAGCATTGGATGATCAAAAGAAAGCAATTTTCTACCCCTCCACATATCAGCAGAATAACAAGAAAAGATGGGACCAGATTTGAATGAACAGTTAGCCTACCTATGGTTTTGGTAACAGTGAGAAGTAGGTCTTCACTGGGGCAATCCAGGAAGGAGAGGGAGGAGGTGGATCCTGGGGGTACAGTGATTTTCTCTTGGAGAGCACCGTCCACTTTCATTTCACAGTAAGACGCAGGGTTGGAGCTCTCAATGTTCAGAGTGATTCCGGCCTCTTTCTGCATAGTCACAGCACAAATATCTGAAAAAAGAAGGCCATATTTATATAGCTTTGTGTTAAACCATTAACAGATTTGTGTGCTGTACACACAAACAATCTAACAGCAGGATGTTGTACACAAACAATCTAACCACAGGATGTGCAGGAAGCCGGCTCTATCAGATAAAAATCTGACATATGCTCGTTGCAAGAGAAGAAGATGGTAACAACATTGCCACACAAAGTCCATAGATTCACAGGCTACTTCCACTAGATACAGTGTGTGAGACACACTGAACTATCATCACATTGTTATTTTAATCAGGGCAGCAGTTTCCAGATTACATTATGTGCTTACATAACTGCAAAAGGGTTCTCGACTGTTGTAGAAAGAAATGGCTGATCTTTAATGCAATATCTACACTGTCCATTATCAGCAACCATTCATCCAATGTTCCAAAGGCACATTCTGTTTACTAATCTGACACCATTTTAAAAGTCTAACTGAGAAAACATTGGAGAACCTTTTCACAATTATGTAAGCACATAATGTAATCTGAAAACTGCTGCCCTCATTAAAAAAACAATGCAACTGATCTCAGCTGGTATTCTGTCTATTCACCTTATTCCGCGCGCAAACATGGGGGCGCTAGCTTTGCCCACATTGTCTCCGAACTTCCAATTGAGCAGTACATCCATTGCGATACAATGAGATAGCAGAGCTCTATCGAGATGACTGGCATCATATATTATGGGTCATCCTAAAGTTAGGAATGTTTATTTAGGATTTTGGTGACTTTTCTGTTATACAGCTTTCCTATCTGAAGTTAGGAAAAAACTGACTTTGGAGCGGCTGTTCTGTCTCTATCCTCTTCTGCCGTGTTATCCCAATGAAGCTAACTAGACGTAGCTAGCCGACCGGAAGTTTAAAGACAACGTGGAATTTAAAAAAATGGGCAGGGCTGAATAAGGTGAATACAGTAATGGAGTGGAATAAAAATTTCTAAGTGACCCCAAACTTTTGACCTGGTAGTGTATGAACATTACATTAGTTAAAAATTATAGATGAAAATACTACAATAAGCATAACAGTAAAAGTAGTAATAATAACAACAACAACAACAACAACATCATGGAAGTGTAAACAAATGAAGTTTCAAATAAAGCATGGAGACGTATAGAAAAGGTTTGCATACGTGGCACGCCGCCGCGCAGCGCCGACACCCTGAAGTGGAGGGTGAGCCCTGTTGGACTGGGCGTCCTCCCCGAGTCGCAGTTCTGCAGGAGGAGGCTAAAGCTGCCCTGCTCTCCGGTCAGCTGGTCCTCCGTCAGGCTCTTGACCACGGGCGGTTTGCCCTCCTGCTCATAACGCACCTCCACCGCCTTGGAGCCGCACTTGGGCTCCGTTAAGGCCAGGAAGGAGACGGTGACATCGTGCTTGGGCAGCACCACAAAGTCCCACTGCATCGTCTCGTCCCTGGGCAGGCCGGTGAGGTAGTTGGCAGAGAAGAAGTCGGAGTAGGACTGACCCTGGGGCAACTTGGACTGCACTATGGCCAGCACTGCAGAGGACAGAGAGGGGTGGGTGGGTGGTTGGGGTGGGGGGGGGGGGTAAATAAGGTGACTGCAAAACTGAACAAGATGGTTATGGTTATGGAATTGAATTATTCCATACAATTACAATTATACAATTATTCATTGTACCAAAGAATCTAAGGAAAAAGTTGCAAACATACTTTTAGTTTCGGGCCCAACGGAAACTTTGATAGCGGACATGTCCAGCTTCTGGTTCTTTGGAACATCCAGGGCCAACCTTCCTTTGTACAGAACTTGAATTTGACTTATAGAGCCGTTTTTGCAGAAGGTACCGATAGTGGCGAGTCCAAATCGTTGGTATGTGATGATGCTGTAGGTGTGTTCATCGGGGCAGGTGTCTGAGGGAACGATCTGCTTCATACCAAGACTTGGGAAGTCCAGCTGGAATGTCCGGGAAGGCGGGACCTTTAGGTCCCATGTGAAGGTCCGCTGGAAGTCTGGGAAGAGGCTGGAGTCGGCAAACATTTCTTTCTTGCCACTGGCGTCCTGTGAGAAATCTAAGAAATGTAATTTTTAGTATCAAGTTCTCACAAGTGAAATGAAGACTCATCTAATTTACATTTGCATTTATCCAAAGCGACTTGCAGCAATGGAATAACATTTAAGCATTTTAACATTTAAACTTTTAAACTATAGAGTGCTGCAGCATTTATTCATCTAGCAGATGTTTTTATCCAAAGTGATTTACTATGTCAATTCTATTACAAGGGCCAGTTTCCCCAGAGCAGCTCTGGGTTAAAGGTGCTCTAAGCGATGCTGGGTAACGTCACTTCTGTTGACTTTCAAACAAAACAGAGAGCTAGCTCGCTACTTCCTCCCCCTCCCTCCCACGCTGCTCCCGTGCAATTGAAACTCCTAAATGCGCATCTCGTCTGTGATTTGCTGGAAAAGTTTGTTATGTTTTTATCGGCTAGGTTTGCCCAGGTTGTTTTTGTTGCCAAGCTACCGGTTGGTTAGGTGTGCAACCACTAACCACCGACTTTTACAGATAGTTTGGTTTCAGCATTACACATGCTCAATTGCTGGGGATTGATTGCATAATTGGACATAACTGATCATAGCATCTAAACTAAATTCGGGGTTCCCACTCTAGGTCAAATGTAAAATTCCATGAAATTCCAAATTCATGGAAAAATGAATTTCATGACTTTCTATAATGAATGGTACAATATACCGATCAAATGACTTCAGAGCAGCCACATAGTGTTCAAGAATCTTTTACTTTTTTAGAGCGGGAGATGAATAAATAGGCATTGAATAAACAAAGTTGCGCAACTCAAGCAAGCAGTAAAGCTAATAACCAGATATACACCAGTTCTCCGTGGATATATTTGTATTAATGTATTTTGGCAAGTAAATGTTAAACTGTTGCAACGAAATTCCCTGACTTTCCCTAAAAATTTATAAAATTCCCGGACTTTCCATGTTTGGAATAGACTTTCCAAAATTCCATGATATTGTAGAAATTCCATGACCCGTGGGAACCCTGTAAATTTACATTTCTCTCAGCAGTGTCTTGTGATAATCCACAAAGAGTAGGCTTTGAAGGCACATTTGCCACAGAATGTTTTGTAGGTAGCTAGATTTTATAAGATTCTCACATTAATTACGATGACACTGCTGTGCGGGAACAGCTTTTAAATAACCAAATATATTTCCTAAGCATACTTTTTTCAGTTCCAACTATGCTGTTGTTTGTGTTTACAACAACAGATAGTTTGTACATTTTAGATGAAAAGCCATTACTGTTGCTTTAATGTTCTTATTGGAGTCTTCTCTGTGTCACAAATGCTAATGCCAATAGCTAATATGCTAATGGCAATGCTCACCGAAACCTTTTGACTTTAAGTCATTTAGTTTGTAAGTTTTAGCATGCTGCTAACTGCTGTTTACTTTGTCTGTATAAAGAGTTTTATCTTCGAGATTGATTTTGTTGTGATAAGAACAAAGTTGTTCATTTGCATGCATGAGTATTGAACTTAATTTGCGCTGCGGTGTTGATGATGGTGAACACTGAGCTGTACTGTGATTCGGCCGTGTTGCAAGATTGTTCTGACTCATGATGTGCACGAAGGGGAGAGGCGGGTCTGTTGTGTGTGTGAGACAAGACGACAAGTACCCCGGCTGTGTCAGTTTTCTGCTGCTGCATGTAACGAAAGAAGACCATATCTACATGAAATGTAACAAAATAGAAACCTAATGTGGCGGTCACACTAAGTTCACAGATTTTATTTGAGGGGACACTTGTTTTCAAGGCTGGAAGTTCAACATGTATATTAGCTTACTGTGATTGAAATAAAAATATAATTCATATCAATGGAATTATCACCTAATGTCATTATAACACACACACATGATCTCCAGGAAAGAACAGTTTATGTTTAATTTAGGCCATCTAATATTGTGCTGTTCACATAATAAGTAATTGCATAACAAATCGCAATCGCAATATTGGTAAAAAAAAAAGAATCTCAATTCAATTATTTTCCAAAATCGTTCAGCCCTAGTTGGAGTCCTCTCTGTGTCACCAATGCTAATGCTACAGGAAATGCTAACAGGCAAGCTCACCGAAATCCCTATTGATCTCCACTGTGTAGATGTTTTCAGGCTTTTCACAGGTGAACTGGATGGTGGTGTTGAGCGACTCCCGCAGGGTCAGATCTGATTGACAGGTGGGGTTGGGCCCCGCGCCCAGACACACACTGCACTCGGGCCCATCAGCCTTCCTTCTCAAGATCACAGAAGTGTCCTGGTCAGGGGTCACGGCCATCGTTCGGCCCTCTGAAGAGGTCAAAATTCAGAGGAGAGGGGGTGGGTGGGTGGAGAGAAGATAGAAAGAGTAATTGTTGTTATTTTGACAAAGATGGTTTAAAGGAGCCATGACAAACTTTTCAATTAACATTCACTGAGATGCTTTTGTAAGTTTTTTTATTGAGAAAAATGCTTTGGCTCTTTTTCTCCTACAGGAAAGGCTTGCTTTGCAGCAGAGCTTTAATTTTGATATTAAATGTCATATTCATAACTGGCATCACTCTGATTAGTCAGCATATTTAGCCATCTTCAGCTGGCTAACAGAGGAGTGAGCATAATAAATAAGAGCCGTTGTGATGCAATAATAACACACTTTTCTAATTGGCCCGTGCTCTATGACCATTATCTTGTTATGGCCACTACAGGCAGAGAAGGGAACAGTCAAATTTGAAAAGTCCGGTACATTCCTTAGTCACATCGACATTTTTCAAAGCCAGCAACAAAACTTGTCTCCTGCAACCTGTAATACCCCGTAATACCCAGAAAGCCTCACTGAACTGCTGCACATTTATAGTAGTTCCTTATGCTATGCTACATAGGCTAAAGGTCATATATTGCATATGTGTCATGGTCCGTTAGTTCACTCTTTGTAACTAGTTTTGCATGTGCATATGCAAAGAGTTCAGAAGGGAGAGAGAGGGGGAGGGAGAGAGAGAGAGAGAGAGAGAGAGAGAGAGAGAGAGAGAGAGAGAGAGAGAGAGAGAGAGAGAGAGAGGAATGAATAGTATAGGTGGGAGCGAAGGAGAAAATTGTTGTATTCCTCTAACTTTCATTGTAATTCCTACATAGTATTTCCTCATCCTAGATTATATCCCAAGTATTTTATATGTCATACAGTCATTTGGCTCAATGTTTGAACTATAGTGTAAATGTGTAAAGCTAATAAAGAGGCTGATGTGAACTTACTCTTTACGGGCTTAGGCTTAGGAGCCACATTAAACACAATGGGAGGCACCCCTGCCTGTTTCGGAACCACCATGGACACAGAGGCCTTGCTGGGCAGTTCTAGATGGGTCAGGGTTCCACTCCTACAGTAGTTCTGGGTCAGAACCACTCCCTGAGCATCGGTTCTACTCACAGAGTAAAGGTACCCATCTGAACAGACCTCTGATTCAGGAACTTCTTTCAGGCCCTCCCCTGAGAAATCCAAATTCAACAACGTCCCATCGGGACCACCTATCGTCCACAGGAAGCTTCTGTGGAAATCCGTGAAGAGAGACACCTGAACCTTTCCTGCCTCAGGGCTGCAGGCATCAGTAGTGCATTCTGGGTAGGGAGACAAAAAATGTTCCATCATGTAAACAGTCAATAAACAGAAGACATGCAGTGTGTATGGTGCACTGAATAGTCTTAGGTGAGGAAATAAAAGCACTAGTGCTAGATCTCCAATAAGAAAACGAATTCTAGACAATTAATACAAAACTCAATATTCTCGACTATTCCATACATGATGTTCCTCTGTGTGTTTTATGACATTTCTCTCTGGCAGAGGTGGGAAGCCCAGCTTCAGAAAGTAAACGTCCTACCATGTACTGGTTGTACTTGTGCACCTAAAACAAGGGATTTCACTAATTAGCTCCTGGCAGCAGTTGAGCTAATGAGAATCAGCCAGTTTAGAGAATGGTTGGAGCAAATATGTGGTAGGTCTTTTACTTTCTCAAGCAGGGTTTCCCATCTCTGCCCTCTGTACTATGAGGTTAATAGCTCACCTATCTTGCCCTCCGTTTTCACTTTATAAACGTCTTGAGGCTGGGTACAGTTGAACAGGACAGTGGCTTCCACAGGTTTGGACAGGACAAACTCTGTGAGGTTGCAGAGGGGAGTCTCCCCATCATCCACACAAGCATCACAGCCTGCTGCGTCGGTGTCTTTAGTGATGGTGATGGTCGAGTCCTGGTCGGGCTTCACGGGGATGGTTACGTACTCTGTGGAGTTGTTTCAAACATGGTACATCAGTCACATTAGGTTATAGAGGACTTCATAAACATGTTTAGAAAGTGCTCGTTCTCCCCAGCATTGTAAGACAAGACATCCAGCTTTGCCAGCTTAGCTACAGTATCACTGTGCTTAGGACTAGGGATGCACCGATTGTGAAATTCTGGGTCGATACCAATACCGATGTATAAAATAACAATTTAGCCGACACCAATATTTTTTTCTTTGTTTGTTTATTTTGTTTTTGTTGTTAATCATACCCTTAGAGTGGAAACAAAAATATTTATAAAAGAAAATAACTGAACCATTTTCAAGTCTTTCAGGCCTTCATAGCACAACATTTACCAAGTGCAGAATCGATGCAACATAACAGATAAACATCACCAATGGCAATCGGTAAATGTATTATAAATTTGCCGATAGGCGAGATCAGTCAATGAGGCCGATGTTGGCCGATATATTGGTACGTCCCTACTTAGGACAGAAGCTGGAAGTAATAAGACACTACGGAGTCAGGCCATGGAGGAACACTGGGTGGTCACTTACTTCCCCAAACTAACTAATACCTATGACATTTATTTGGGTGAATGGATAAATAGGGCCGGAAATCAGAATCTTTAAAGGTGATGATGATACATGGCAACATTCTGAACAATGTTTCTGGGCAATAACATGACAAGTTTCAATTGTTCTGATTGGATGATGGTGACAAGTTGCCTACTTATGATTTAAGATCTAATTTAAGAAAAATTTCACTTAATATCAGTAGGAAAGTGTCCAAACAGCAAACAACATTGGTCAGTAACATTGCCTGCCAACATTGTCCCTGTATATCTCGTTAACAAAATAAGAAGTATAGACAGGCATGACGGGAACTTATCATTCTGTATGTGAATGATCCAGCATTTTTATCCACATGCATACACCAAGAACAAGAACAGATATACAAGTTAGGGGGAAAAAAATACTCTTTCAAGCACTTCACACGAGAACACTTCAAACAAGAACATCAAACAAAAAACCTTCACTTTTGGCATCACTTGGGAAGGTCAAAAAAGAGAGTAAACACTGCCATGGGTGACATCAGGTGCACACCCAGAGGCAACAAACGGACTGTCAGCCTGCTTGCCTATCGGATCACACAAAGCGCAAAGTCAAACCAATGTGAGTGCAGAAGCAGTTCAGTTGGGATTGCTTACCTGGCTTTTAAAAAATGCTTGCTTCAGTGAAACACTGCAGTGCAGTGGTGGTCAACTTTATACCAAACAGATGTATGGAGGAAGGGCACTGCTCAAATGTTCATACATTAATTTTAAGCCAAGCTGAGCCTTATCTTTGTACAAAATGTCAGTGATTTGTATTCACATTTACCATTTACATTTATTCATTTAGCAGACACTTTTAATCCAAAGTGACTTCTGTCAATTCTATTACAAGGGATTACATTGTCCCCGGAGCAACTTGGGGTTGTGCCTTGGTCAAGGGCACAACGGTGGAAGCCGGGAATTGAACCCACAACTTTTCAGGTATAGGGTTGGGCAGTAACAAGTTACATGTAACGAAATTACATAATTTAATTACAAAATAAATGTAACTTTTATCCATTTAAAATTGCCAGCTATCCCAAGTTTGATTATTGGCAGACAGAGAAAGGACACATGCACATACACATAAACACACAAACCAAGAGAACACAATCCTGCAAGACTAGGATACCCACCTCCTTAATCAATAACTGTATTACATATTTGGGGCTGTGTAGGCCTATATATCCATCAATGCATTACAGTAATTTCTCTTTAATTTTAAATGGCAAAGTTTGATTTATAAGCAATCATAGCTATGGAAAGATTTGTGTGATCATGATTTTAAAAACAGGCTCTTAGCAGTATTTTTGTCTTTAAATCTGTGGCTGTGTCCAAAAAGGAAGACAGCTACCTGCTGCATCACTGCCTTCAACTGTGTAATGAGGCACTCATGCAGCAAGGTAGCATCTATGAACTTTGTTTCAAACAAGCTAGCAAGATATAGCAACACAGAACGCCGTTGTCAGGATAGCTGGTTTCTAAAGGTGCAGTCAGTGATCGGTTTGCAATTTCAAGCCCATAACATTTTTTCGTCACATTCAGCAATCAACTCACAACCTGCTAGCTTCCCATTCCATGAGTCTCTATAGGCAGCCCAGTCTCCGAAAACTGGACAAAATGGGGGCAGCCTGTCCCCCAAACCAAAACGAAACCCTGTGTGGAGTGTCTCTGGGAAAACTGAAGGGAGGGGTGAGGTAACTTACCTCCCTGGTGTGTTTTGTTTGGTCCTTGGTTAAAATATAAAGTTATTTGTTTTGGAAAAAAGCATCTGCTAATAAATTTAAATATAGACAACAAAAACAAATGTGACTTCCTTTGCCATCGCACGCTGACACATTTAATGTGTGTGAGTTGAAGCAGAGACATTCTATACAATAATTGGTTGAAGGCAGCACAAAGTACACATGTAGGCTACGCTGTCTTCAATTCGGCAAAACAAATGTATCTTAGAAGGCATAATTTTATAGAAATATTTGATTCAGACATGCCTCAATGCCTCACTGCCATCGAATGCTGTGTTAGATTGCAGGATTTCTTTCCATTTTGGACACAGCCTTTATGGTCTCACAGTAGGAAGGATTTTAAAATGAGTTTGACAGCAGTCAGTGTTGAGTATTGCGGGTTAACACTGCCAGGTTTAAACATTTCACATTAAAGTAATTGAAATAGTACACTACTATTACTGCACTTTTTAATACGGTAACTTGTAATTGTAACCTATTACATTTCAAAACTGTAAAAAAAAAAAAACACCTTCCCAACACTGTTTTCAGGCTACTGCCTGCTAGCCCAGCTCCATCACAGATGCAGTGAAGTTGTACTAAAAAGCTATTTCAGAAATAAGTGACATAAGTGTATTGTTACTGTCTGTACTCATCAGTCCAGTTAACCGGCGACCTGCAACATTTAACTTCACAACAAACTTAACACTGATAGAAAGAAATGTTGAACTGCTTCAAGTGTGTACAAATATTAGAAGCTAAGTGGCCTTCTAATGCATCTTGATAAGACATTCTTTCAAGTCATGCTGTATAAATTATGTTTCATAAGTGTGGAGCAATCCACACTTCAGCAGAACTCAACAGGAAACAGCCTGAGCTCACTTTGCCTTACTTCAAATATTTCAATATGACCCAACACAGCCTCCTCAGTGAGGATGCATCGACTTACATGCCTGAACTTGAGAAGAATTGATTGCACAAACGCATGCTCTCCTTGTTTTCAACTACCTCAAGGGAAGACTTACTTCAGACATAGCGCAAAGCAGTAATGTATAGGGGTATATATACACCAATGGAAAACAAACTGCATTATAATGATGACTAGGTCCAATTGAACGTATTGTATATCGGCAAAAAGGACAAAGCCAAACATACTGTAAACCTGACAGTGGCCTTTCGTAGCTAAGCTACAACACAACAAGTTCATCTTCTAATACACAAACAGAGACAAATAAACATAAACACACAAACACTCTCCCTCCTACCCAGACAAGCATTATTTAAAAAGTGCCTGTTGTGAATAAAGAAATGAATGAGCCACAGTTTTATCAACCTCACAGTTTGGTAACTGGGCACACCTGTCTGAGTAATATGTTCCAGACACAACCCCTTGTGTCCAGTCTGTTACTTCACATTGGGTAATAGTACATAACTCATCACTATAATCATCATCATCATCATCATTATCCATATTCTTCATCATCCCCTTTATTATCATGACCAACACCAGCAGCAGCAGTAACTCAGAGAAGCTAATATTGAGACAGCTGGACATGTCTGTCATCTCATCCCTTTTGATATCACTTTTACTAATAACTATGACGATGATGATAATGATGATGAGGCTGACAATGGCCCTCTCTCTCCCCAAGGCTATAAGAAGACTGCTATAAAAGTAAACAGAGAACTGATGGACCAATCAACAAATAGTAATACTATAGTAATCACTTTCAAAACCTGATGGCAAGACCGCACCCCAAAACAACAGTATCGAATACAACAGCTCAGACATCGGGATCACCACACAATGTAATTACAAAGATCATGTTGTCATGCAATAGAGCTTGTCTGAGATGATGCACAAATGTATCTCTGTTTCTTATTAGACATTTTCTCTAAGGGACACTGCCAGCAGTGATGACATAACTAGCTGAAAATGTCAAAGAACTTTGAATTCCTTGTGGTGAGAAAGACCCCCTGGGAGATAACCCGGAAAGTGAGAGAAACCATGAGATCTAGATCAGGACACCCGACTAAGCCCTTATTGTGGTGGGCCTGGCCATAATCATGTACTTGACTTAAAATCCAGAAAGGGAATCCTTCAGTTCTTAAGCCAGAACACAACACCCACTCACAATAAAAGACATGTACGCATCAACCCTTTGTTTCCTCCCATTAGCAGTCATCAGGGAGGAATTCACAATATTACCTCCAGAGTTATAATATTCACAATACAGAGTTCACAATATTACCTCCAACATAGCATGGAGAGAAAGCTAGCATGCCAGAAGATGTCAGGGGAGGTGAGAGCCTCTATATATTATTTGCAAGGCTTTGACAGTTAAAACCACTAGTCATCAGTTACCAGATAACTGACATAATTTAACTCCCATTTCAGCCACTAGAATTCTTGTCTGTTTTTCCTAAACCTGCCAGACAGATTGACTAGCAAAACATCTCATCTGATGTATCAGGACAAACACAGGGGATACATTAAATCGACATGAAAACGCTGACTCAATGTGAGAATGTGCCATATACAAACAAGTGGTTTGGTGAGGTTTAGTGACACTCGGGGGAGCTGCAAGTACAATGGCCTCGATTTATGTGGTGGCAGATTGTTGCTTAATGATTAATGGAGCTCTGATCCCATGGAATCATTTTCTGCTCCCATAAACGCAGAGTTAATGCAAGAATACTGGGTCAGGTTAAATCAGTAGGCTATGAAAAGATTTGACTTGACTTCTGTTCAAATATCAATGCACTTCACTTGCAGGCAACAAAAAGGTGAAAATGGGAGACCCACCTCAGTGGCTTTCAATGGCACGACAAATGACAAAACAACAAAAGTCAAAGCAAAAGAAAAAACGTTACTGTTTGTCACTTGAATGCAACGTTAACAGCACAGCAAACTAAGTTAATTGTTAGATTTTCAGTTAAACACACGCAACCACATGACCATGTAAGAATAGACTTTTTGCGCACTAAACTAACATTTGAGAGAAAATTCACGTTCTGAAATACAGTATGTGGCTCAGCTGACGTTGGTATCTCACCTGACATTAACGAAGCCTGTATCAGAAGTAGCAGTCCAATGAGGAGTTCAACCCACACGACGGAGAAGGAACGCATGTTGGAGAAGAAAATGTCGGAGCTCCAAATATCAGCTCAGAAGATTAATAAGAACTCCAATATAACACTAAAACTAAAGCAGCATACATACTGCAGGACGCCACGCTTGAGTGACTTCTATAGCAGTGTCACCATACTTCCTGATATTACCTGTTTCTCTAGAGGAAGGAAGGGCGTGTACTCCTACCTGTCGAAACTTGACACAACTAGCCATTAAAAGACTGCCTCCATATGTTGTCTACTTTTCAGTTGTGCGTAAACTTAAACGAATCGCCTGAGAGTCCGCCACGACTGAACTGAACCTATGTGGTGGAGTAGAGCACTAACTCGAATAATTTATAAAGCGTCTAAAATATCAGATTGTTCTCTAGCTGCGCGTCCTTGGGCATCCCCACCAGCGGTTCTGCAATCAGACGCAAGGTGTGCATGGTTCGCATTTTTGAAAATCAACAAAAACAAATATATCTGAATACCATCGAATAGTGAGCTATTAATTCTTTTCCTGTCCTGTTTTGAGACTGAATAACTAGAGAGTATTGGCGTTGTCATGCATGATGATAGTCTGAGAGTTTCGTTGAGAGTGGGGGGGGGGGGCTTGCATCTAGTCCTGGTTTTGTCTTGACGGCCCATGTCAATCCTTGAGAGTACTATGGAGTTTTCCCCCTTGTCTCCACAAGCCTATTAACAACAACATTCCTGAGACTGAATCGCAAACCCCCCAGGCGACGTGTTGCGATGTATGACAACTCCTACGCCACCACGCACAGTGATATCACAAAAAGACTATATTTGCGGCAGACCTATATACAGTGGCACCCACGTAGGCCTATTTATTTGTCTCATATGCCACGAAGATCATTCAGTAGGCTAACCTATGCTACACGAATAGCCCACAAACAAACACCTTAAAGGCTACTACACATAACATGTTTTTTGTTTGATACATTTTCTTTAATTTCACATTGACTTTTTTCAGATTTAACAAAGGCCCGAATAAAACATAGCATAATCGAACATGTATAGCCTACTACAGCCTACAAGCTGTCAACAACTTTATAGAGATCTGGCACCTTCACAATTTTGGCACAAGATTTGACCACACGGTGGCAGCAGAGCATTACAAATAGAAAATGTAGGCCAGTGGCCCAGTGAATCCCATAAATTGGAAATACTGTCAAACCTGAGCAGACATTAAGAAAACATATAATGTGTTCACAAATCGAGAGCATAGCACAGGTTTAGAAATAGTCTGTGTGGAAATGTTTACTCAGATGCCTACACAGGTATAACTTAATCTGAAATGGATAATTTTTTAGTTTGGATATTATTGTTACAATTTGGACAATGACGATGAGCGCAGGGACGAAAAAACAAGACTTGTCAAGTGTAGCCAGGTGGTCAAAATCCTCATTCAGTCATTTAGCTATGGGGGGTTCCCAAAAAAACAGCTAGGGGTAAAAAGACCCCCACTGTGCTTAAAGCCCTCCCCAAGCCCCCCACCCCCAGAGAGAGAGAGAGAGAGAGAGAGAGAGAGAGAGAGAGAGACATCCAGCCTTGGCTCCCCTTATAGCCCAGACTGACAGCCGTCTGTAGTTGGCTCAAATTAGACTTTACTCAGATGCACTGAAGACAGGACATGACTACTGAGCCAAGTTTCGGTGAGGAAAAATCAATAAGATATTTATTACTGTTCAAAATGGTGTGTGTAGCCCTTGAATCACACTTAATTCAACTGTTAACATTAAACTGGTGAATATTTTTGCATGAACGTGTTTGAAGTGTGAAGCTATAACAATGGCAATATACTATCCGTAAGGAACCATGGCCTGAGGCAATGTACTTTATATTGCTGCCATATTCAGCCATAGATATTCTCACACAATTATGGAATCTTGAAGGTCATCAAAAAATAAAGTTTTATCTTGAATCATACTCACAACCAACAAACAAACGCCACTGCTTTCAGCCCCCTTCATGGATATTCTGGTTTTCTTGGATACTTTGAGCAGCCATCTTTATTGTGTGCCCTGACAGAGCCATGTGTGAATTGCAGTGGGGGGGTGTATGGAGGTGGCCAGGCCTGCCGGGCTATGGGAAAGCTCTACCACGACAGCTGTTTCATCTGCAGCGTCTGCGGTGAGTGGACATTTTTTACCACTAAAGGAAGGAACACTATGACATTTTAAGTTGTTAAGGGGGCATGGGCAAATATATAATAATCATAATAATAATAATCATAATCATAATAATAATAAAAAAAATAAATTTATTTTATATAAATGCTTTTCTAGACACCCAAAGATGCTTTACCGTTTTACAAAAAAACAGAAAAGGTACATGGCCAAGGTTAAGTAAACAGAAAATATGTTTCTATGTGTTTTTTTGTGCTCACCAGAAAGTTTTGTGTGCGCACCAGAAAGTTTTGCATGCAGTAATAGGGGGTTTCGTAATTTCTGAAAAGTGATCAAGAATACTACCACTAAAACATAACACATTTTGAGAAAACTGGTCAAGACATTTTGCTTTTTAAATCTGAGACAAACAGTCCAACATTTGTTGTTACAGTTGTCTCTCCCTTTCTTTCTCATTCCGTTAAGACCAAAGACTGCAAGAACAGCCTTTCTACAGTGTGTCTGGTAAACTGTTCTGTGAAGATCACTTCAAGGTAGGTAAGCTATACTCTCTGGATATCTTGGAAGGAAACTCTGATGATGTAAACAGATATTTTCATACGATCTGCGTTTTCTCAGCACTCTGAGGCCCATCCTTCTACACAAACTTGTGACTCATGTGGCTTTCTCATCAAGGATACGGTAAGTCTCTGTAACAGATTTACACATGGATTAAGAGTGTTGGTCTTACATTTTGTATACTTTAGCAAAGGGATTTACAGAACATTTTAATTGAAACATTAATCTGTAATAGGAACATTAACACCTGTAGTGAGAGGCAGTGAAGGCAGTGAGATGTTATTTGGCAAAAACCTTTCAAACGGGCCTGGACCCTTGGCTGCTTGCTGTAACAGTGTGACCTTTGACCCTTGGCTTTGAGCAGGTCCTTCAGGCCTTTGGAAGCTGCTACCACCCAGCCTGTTTCTGCTGTGTGATCTGCTGTCAGAGTCTGGAAGGAGCACTATTCTTCCTGGACTCAACAAATAGGGTGTACTGCCTCAAAGACTACCAGAGGTACAGACCAAACTGGTCCCAAATGCTATTGTTGGTGATACACCCACACAGTTAATCCAAACACTGCAGAGTGGAACACAGATGGGAAGACTGGACAAGCTTGTATGCAAGTTTGTAGTCAGATTGTAATAAAGGATCCAATTACATGGGGTTTATAGTATTTTTAGTATAAGGTAATGTACTGGTCAATTGTAAGATATCCAGTATCTCAGGCGACCCCTTTTGAATTCCAGGCGACCCCAAGGTTGGGGAACGATGCTCTAGCTGTCTGTCTAGTAGTATAGGCCTACACATGCTCCAAAAAACTCTGGAATATTTCTTCAATGTCCAAAATGGAGGAACTCTCCTTTCATTTATGGTCTCCTTTCATTTCTGCACTCTTCATTCTCTTATTCTTTCCTACCTGCTACAGGTATGTGGCTCCAATCTGTGCCACCTGCCGTCGACCCATTCTACCTTCTGAGGTAAACTCAAACCCCCTTTGTTACATTTGCACTGCTTAGCCTGCTATTTGTAATTATAATTATGTAGATAATATATTCTGAAGCAGTAGCCTACTCTGTGTACAGTAACTGGTCATATATGTGCTATTTCTAATGTAACTTTGATGATTATTGACTAGCAGTGAAGGTTTATTTTTCCCTTACAGGGATCAGCGGTGACAGAGCGCATTGTGTCAATGAACCGAGATTACCATGTGGATTGTTTTCAATGAGATCATCCCTGAGAAATAGACTGCATGAAGGATAAGAAAGGTCACGGCCATTACAGTCAAACACAAGCCTGAATCATGACCAGATGTCCACTATACAGTAGCCGTAAAGGCAAGCACTTTTAAGGGAAATCAGTTCTTTCAGTTCTCTACATTTCACCTATGTGTTTCTTTGGAACAATGGCTTATTCTTTGTGGTTCCCTAATTTCCCCAACCTGAGTAAACTTTATTGTATGTGGCATAAAATCTGTGTATCTACAGCCGTGTTGTTTTTTTACCAGTTTAATGTCAAATTTAAGCTACAACGCAGTGAGGAGGACTCGAACCTGTGACGTGTCTATTGTACACACGGTGTTGCAGCTCCTCCAACAGGTTGTGGATTGCCAATGCAGTCGCTCATCCCGGAAATTAGTTTTACGTAGAAAAAAATAAAGTTTGACATGGCGTCAATCGACCTCCGTGTGTCTTATCTGAGCATTTTAGCTCTTTTAAACTTTGTTTTTGTGTTCGTGACCGGTACTGACTTTGTGCGTTTCATGTCCTTTCGAGCCATTTACCACAACATCACAGGGGGGTCGGCGCTCTGTCAAGGTAATATTTAACTCGTGAGTAGGTTGGTTGCATTGGCTATCTTCGCTGCCATAGATAACCGTTCCTGTTCCTTTACTATTAGCATAACGTTAACTTGTCATGATGCATTTAAGGCAAGTTGTCATTAACATTGTCAGTCTTTAGCCCAGGTTAAAATTACTAGAAGTTAGTTGGAGTTCTGAATTAACTTTCCACCTAACGTTATACATTTTAACGAAATGCATACACGTTCGGCAGTGTGCAGTTTTTAAGGCAGAAATAAGTTTCATTTTGATTTTAAAATCGCAATTTCTACGTTTCTTTCCAGCCTGCAGTTGAAATTCGATTCGTGAATTGGTTCAAAAACTTTAACATTTCATGTAGCCTAGCCTAGAACCTTCTGAATTCATGCATATTTGCATGCATACTACTTGTAAATGTAACTTATACCTGGAGGAGAGAAACGTTGAACAATTGCAAAGTAGGCAGATACAAAAATGTGAACATATGTAAAGTGGAATAAAACACGAAAATAAAATTTTTTCGAAAGTGTCGCTGAACAATGATGAAATTGGCGCGATGATGTCATCACGCTACAGCCCGGCTAGCTCAGTCGGTAGAGCATGAGACTCTTAATCTCAGGGTCGTGGGTTCGAGCCCCACGTTGGGCGATAAGCTTTTCTGCCTTAACACAGTGTATGATATTGGAATGTCTTGTTTACTCGAAATGGTTATCTTGGGTAGCTTGGTAGGAAAAGCCGTGAAGGTCGTAAGAGAGAATATGCCAATGCCCAATTGTGGAAACAGATAATGTTTCATACTGATAAGCACACCACCTCCACGCCTTTTTTGTGTGTCTGCTTGTCACAGAGTCTGTGCCATGGTCAGTGGCATTGAGAGACACATCAGTCCTCAAAGCTGTGTGTGTAGACCTCATCCTGTTGGCTCTCTTCACTGTCCAGCATAGTGTTTTGGCCTGGCCGCCCGTTAAACAGGCCTGTCAGTCTGTCCTAGGAGTGTTAAACCGGGCTATGTACTGTTCCACAACGGCTCTCGCTCTACAGGTAATACCATCATATTATCACAACATAATGTTAAGTATGTCATTCTTCCATATACTGATGACCACAACAATAAATTACCTTATATGTCCACCCTTTAACTGCATGATCCATCTTGAATCCCCTGTTGCTATCTATAAAAAACATGTAACTAATGCCATTTTCGTGTCATAGGCTTTAATGCGTTTCTGGCAGCCTGTGACTAACGCCCCCTGCCTGTGGTCAGTGCACGATGCACCCTGGGACATCTGGTTCCCTCTGATCTGCTTCGTTTTTCATTTTCTGGCCTGGGCAATTATCTTCAGTATTCTGCTGATATTCGACTATGGTGAACTGCTCGGAATCAAACAGGTAATAGCTAAGGATGGGAAATCTTTGTCCCAGTACCAAATTGAAGTAATGATCATGTAGTCTACTGAGGCACTATTACTGAGATGCATACATGTAAATACTTCACAGATTTAAACACATCACAGCCAGCACTGTTTTGCTGCAGTTTGTGCAATGCCAGTGGTTACTGCTGTTTTAATAGGCAGACACAGTGTGAGTGTTACTCTTGTGCACTGTGACAGAAGTCCTCTGCACATGTTTAGGTCATTTTTAGTGTCACTTCCTCAAATGCTACTGTCTTTATGAAACATTTGCTGAGAGGGTTCACTGAACCGTTATTCAGTTGATGGGAGGCAGTCTATGTGCGAGACAAAGGGTTACACAAAGTTTTCACATTACCTGTAATTTTTCATTTAACTCACGTTATCCTGCCACTCTACTTCAGGTGTATTATGAGTGCCTTGGCATGGGTGACCCCTTGGCCTTGAAATCCGCCCGAGCTCAACGGCTCTATGCCCACCTGCGCCACCCTGTGTGTCTGGAGCTTGGCGTCGTCCTCTGGCTCCTGCCCACGTTCCCGCTGGACAGGTTCCTGCTGGCAGGTTACCTGACCATCTACCTGGCCCTGGCCCACTCTCTGGACACCCAAGACTGTGCCTATTTGAGTGTGCAGCTGCGCAGCAAGATGCAGATCTTCTCTATACCACCAGGTGGCAGTGGTCAGGCTTTGTCAACCACAGCTAACAACAACAATCACAAGCATGATTGAATATACACTAGAGTATTGATGTCGTGTGTGAGGCAGAAATTGGAGAAGAGATGTACTGAATTAGTCTCCTGACAACAAACAAGGAAACAGACAAACAAACAAACAAACACAAAATCACTGATGTTTACAGCTGCATCCGAACAAAATAAGAGTTATCTATCACAGTTACCTTGAATGTTAAACAGTTAGTATTCAAGATAATGAGGTAGAGCATGGTTGTTGCAGTACTACATAATGACTGTTTTTCTACAGTCAGTGAACTATTCAGGTCATTGAGATAGGCATGATTGAAGTACACAGCACATATCTTTAAAAGTGTCATCTTTTATGTGTATATTTTGTCATTATCCAATTTTATAGTATTTTGTGTACATTTTGTGCAAATTGCTGCAAGGCTTTTTCAGGTAAATGTCTTCCACAGTTTGGGTTAACAGTCAGAATATGATTTACTAACCCTAGGATCAAACATATCAGAGTGCCAAGCTATTATAGAAATGTTCATAAGTGCATCTGCAGAAATGGTACATTCACTGGTATTGGAGTTTACCACTTTACAACAGCCACAGGGAACTATATGCTGGATTGTTTTTATTGATTATTTTAAGGACCGAAAGAGCTGCTAAAAGTCTTTCTAAACAAGAGGAGGCTAAAATGTGCAGAGTATGTGTAAATGCTGAGATGAGAGAAATCAAGTTTTGTTTATGTTATGACAGTCAGTATAAAGACTAAAGTAATGTTGTAGTTTCTACTTGCATAGAGCTTTGGGGGCCTTTTGCAAATCCCAACACAGCTTATACACTGGAAAGACATATGTTACTGTCTGAGCTACACGCTGGTCCATATAATGAAATATACACTATAGGCCTAAAGCATGAGGTTTTAATAAAATAGTCATTCAAGGAATCACGTGGTGTCATTTATGGTATGGGCCTATTGAAATAAATGAAAAAAATTAACTGCACCACACCACACCGATAATCATATCAAATCAAAAGGAAAGTTCTGAAGCAAACCAGGGGGGTATCCCAAGTATGTGGTTTAGTGACAAACCTGTAAGTTTACTCAGAGTAAGGGATAAATCTCCTAATAGAAGAGTTGCATGGCTTCATTCTCCTTACAAAACAATGCCATAGAGCTCTTGTCGGAGATTTACCACTTACCCTGAGTGAACTTACCCAGGTTTGCCACTAAACCACGTACTTGGAATACCCCCCTGGACGGGAGGCTGGTGTGTAGCCATGCTCACCTTGTGTAACTCCGATCCTGTCCTGTCGACTGCACGTTCAGTGGTGACCCCCATCACCCAGCTCCACGGCCGCTAGGGAGGGAGGGAGCGAAGAGGTGGGTGGTTGACTGGCAGACGGGATGTCTAATTTAGACGTCTTTTCTTAGGACGCGCAATATGGTGTGTGCCACTAACTCCCTGAAGGAATTTAATGTAATTATCGGATTAACTTCGAGAGGCACCGAAGCTGGAAATATTTACTACCAATGGAGACGTTTTCTGTCTTCACGTTCTGATTCTCTCGGAGGTCGCGCATCTTAGGCTATAGTATTAATAGCCATACACTTAGGTTTTTTGACAACCTCGAATAAACAGTTAACGGTCTACCATCCAGGCATTGCTGAGATCTGAGCCGTATGCTGCGTTTGCAAAGCGCTTAGAAGGCTACTTTTTACCCTGGGGAAAGATGGTAAGCACTTCGAAGACATCTGCGCCAGCCTTAAAAACTCCAATCAGAAGGAAATAATATCGCTGAAGGTTTGTAAGTGTATTATTCCCTCATTGCCGTGTAATGGAACTGGAATTGTTATTTTGTCATCAGTTGTTGATGCACTTACAGCAGATGCATTATGCCCTGAAGAAGTGTTTGAGATGATACTTTTCTTGCATAGCCAGCAAAGAACAATACAATTACTTTTGAAGTGATTCCGAAAAAAATACTATCTACCTTCACGAGGGTGACCTAACTGGCAGCAATAACCACCCTGTATTTTAACATGAAGGAAACAATTAATTCAGAGTAGACTTTTCTCTCTTTACTTTTGCAACTTTACTTTGCTTACTCTCTTTACTTACATTACAACGTTGATGCAACGGTTGTGTTGTGAAGATTATGACTGTATAAGAGTATAGTGTACTTGTTTTTGTCCCTCATATAGCCTAAAACCATTGATAAAAAATAACTTTTATTCGCAAGTATGCCTACAGGGCTGTGAAGTGTTTCCACTTTCGTCTTTGCACATGCATACCTGTGATGGCAGTGTTGTATTGCAGCACTAAAGAGCCTTTGTTTGCAACCCTGACAGGGTGCAGTGACCTGAGAGAGGATTCAGGCAGGCAGCCTGAGGTTCTGACCGAGAAATATCCCCCCCCCCCCCCCCCCACCACACACCCGTTCACCCGTCTACTGCAGCTGCAGCAGCAGTCCTTTCTCCCTCCGGGTGATGTCTGTCTCCTCCCTACCAGAATGGAAACAACTCCTGCTGGAGCGCAAGAGGAGAGAGGAGGAGGAGCGCGAGAGGAGAGAGAGAGAGGAGGAGGACAGGCTTGCTAGCATGCCCGCCTGGAAGCGAGGCATCATCCAGCGCAGGAGGGCAAAGCAAGAAGGTGGCGGAGGAGAGAGAGACAGGGAGAGAGAGAGGGAAGGAGGCTACCAGGCCGTGGATTCAGGCGATGCCGAGAGCTACATATTGACACAGACCGGTGGCGAAATGACCATTACCCTGGAGCCAGAGAGGACACAGTATGACCTCCTCCCGATCAAGGCGTTTGGGCGCGTCTCCATGGAAAACATTGGCCCCATCAGACAGAACCCGTTCATAAAGTCTCAGAGTGGGTGGAGGAAAAACAGGGAGTTGGAGAAGGGTGTAGATGTCCAGGATAAGGGTACAGACGCCGAAAGAGGGGGCAGTAGGGGTCATGACAAGGAGATGGTCAGAGGAAGGGAGATTGACATCAAGATAGAGAGACAAAGAGATAGAAGTGAGGGCAGGGAGAGGGACCGGAGCGTCGGGAGAGAATCAGGGAAGGACAGAAGTGGAGAGAGGGATAGAGACAACGCGAGGATAACAAAAGAGGGGCAGAAAGACACAGACACCACCCTCTTTCCCCTCGTCCCAGGCCTGCGCACCATCAAGGCTGAAAACATTATTATCATTGAGAAAGACAGAAGAGGTAGCGAGAGAGAGGATAAGATGATCGAAAAAGTTGTGGAGAGGGAGAGAGAGAGACAGGAGGAAGAGGAAGAGAAGGAGGAGGAGGGGAGTGGAGGAGGAGAAAGAGGAGAGAAGAAAGGGATGAGAATGGATCTGAGAGAGTTCCTGGCAGGCGGTGGGAGCGTGACTGAGATCAGGGCCACAGAGGTCCTGATTATCAAACCAGCGGGGGTGGACGACAGGGCCACAGGAGTCAAAATGGCCACCAGGGGTGGTGAGGGCAGGGTGGACCAGTGGGAGGTGGAGGGGCAGGAGGTGCCGGGGAGAGACCCACGGAGCTCCTGCGAGGACATGGTGGAGGGCGAGAGGGAGCGGCCCAGAGAGGCGGCCTGGGCTCCAGACCAAGAGCGAGGGAGAGAAAAGGCCAGCGTGAAAGAGCCTGGCGTTTGGCCCAGGCCACAGGCACAGGCCGCCGTCCAGCGAGAGGAGAGGGAGGTCAGCGCTGGCCCAAGCAGCAGCAGCAGCAGCAGTGACAGCAGTGGGCTTGTAGAGAGAGGAAGCCGGGTGAGCCAGCTACTCAGCAAATTTGGGGAGCACCGCAAGCCCCCGTCCAGGTCCAAGAGCTCCGACTGCTTCGTGCGGCTCAGCAGGGAGAGAGACAGGTCCGGCAAAGGGGGCAGCGGTGATGACCTGAGCGGAGGCGAAGAGGGACAGGAAGACGAGGCGGAGAGGGGGGCTATGAGAGGGGTGCCTAAGCGATCCTTCAGCTTCTCCGACCGCATCATAACTGCTAAGGAGAACGGGCTGGCCGAGGGTGGTCATCTCGATAGGAAGGCGGTTGAGAGGACGTTTTCGGATCGTAGAACAGGGGAACGTCCCGAGAGGGGAACCAAACCAAAGGTACTGCTAAGATGGAGGCATGCAGATAAACAAGCAAAGCCAGCCGCTGAAGCTGATGTTAAAACTGAGAGACAGAGTGAGACTGATAGGGAAGTGAAGGGACCTGAGAATGATATGACTACTGGAGAAAAGACCAACTCACCCAAAGAGGGCCCTGCTGGGCTGGTGGTGAAGATGACCCAAGATGAGGGTTTCACCGTGGCCTCTGTCAGAAACAAGGAGGGCATAGCGTTCGCACGGAAGGTGTCCATCCGCCACGAGGGAAAAGCGAGAGCCACAGAGAAGGAGACCAAGAGAAACGAAAACGCGAGCGACAGAGCGAGCGAGATGCTGGCCGAGCGACTCACAGAGACAAACATCACGGAGAGAGAGATGGAGAGAGACAGGATGATCGAGCGAGAGAAAGAGTGGGAGAGACAGATCGAGCTCCAGATCGAGGAAAAGAAACAGTCCAGCGTGTGGCGAGCAGAGGCTGAGTCCAAGCCACCCCAATGCATATGCGTCCATTCCACTGAGAATGCAGTGTATGCACCACGCAGCCCGTCCAGAGTTATGTCTGCTGCTACTGAACTCTCAAACGTTCCCCGTAGCCCGACTGTAAAGGAAGCAGACGCAGGGGGTCGGTCAGACTGGGAAAGCACTGAGTCAGAGGACCCTCTTTTAACCCAAACTGTGCTTTCGCAACACACAGAGGAGCTCATCTCCAAGATAGGCAGGGTGCGGGATAAAAAGTCCGACCGTGAAAATCGGAGAAGGACGCAGACGTGTGTGTATGCAGATTCCGACACGACAGGTGGAGAAGACATGCAGAATGCAGATATTCATTCACCCGAAGATGAGGCGGTCGTAGACAGCAGCGTAAAGTCTCCCTATGACGGTTATTCAGGTCGTGTGTACAAGGAGGAGCAGCCGGTGCTTAAATCGCCCAAGCGATGCGTTTCGGTGGGTCTGTCTCCAGCGCCGGATGAGATACAGATCCCAAGAACTGTGTTCTTTGGTGTGGACATGGCACCAGACAGGCCGAGAGCACGCATCCCCAGCACAGATGGACCAGAGGGTGGAGGAAGTGGAAGAGGAGGAGGAGGAGAGGCGGCGGGGAAAGGGGTGGAGAGGAGGGAGAGCTGGAAGGCCGGACGACCCTTGACCCGCGTCGAGTCCCTCCGCGAGAAGATCCGTCAGAGGGAGCTGGAAAAGCAGAGGGCCAGAGAGGCCGGCGCGGTGGACGGAGAAAGCGAGGATCTGGACGCAGCGGAGAAGGACACGTGCAAGGAGAGATGGAGGGACGCAGCGCAGGAGAGGGCGTCCGAGGAGAGGAGGAAAATGGGGTGGGAGATGGAGGGAGAAGGAGAGAGAGAGACGACGGCCGCGGTGGACGAGTGGAGGCAGGAAGAGCCGCTGCCGCTGACAGCCAGCCCGTTTGACGTCACACAGGAACTCAGCGTGTCAAGAGCCAGCCCTCAACTTCCTGTTCCCCTTTCGCTCTCGCAACCCTTTGCTGCTGCAGAGGAACAAGACGACAGATCGCTTTACATCGCTGGCACTCTGATAGCCTACTCGGACCGCGCGGAGGACATAGAGGTCGAGGAACTGACCCAACATGTAGTGGACCTGACGGCCGAGCAGGTTTGTAGACACGGGGACACAGACAGACCGCAAGGCGTGCGTGGCGTGGGAGACGAGAGAGGAGAAGGCGACGAGCTGCCAGACGAAGACTACCTCCCTCCGTCGCAAACCTCCTCACCCGCGAGCTCGCTCTCGCTCTCTCCACCTCTGCCTCACTCGCTGGCCGCCATGAGCCGCATCTACAACCTGAAGACGGTGGGCTCGCGGACTGGACTGTGCGAGAGACCCGTGGAGGTCCTGGCGCACAAGCCCCTGCCCCACGAGGACTACAGACCTTTCCGTCCGAAGTTGACGCCAGAGCCGACACCGTGTCATCAGCAGGAGGTGCAGGTGGACCGTCCGTCTAAGGTGGAGCATCCCTGGGAGTCCAGCGACGAGCCCCTCAGTGTCCTGTCTGTGCAGCGTCAGGTGGAGCAGTTGCGACTCCGAGAGCAGGAAGTGAGACGACAAATGGTCCAGACCGAGAGGAGCACCTTCGGTGAAAAGGAGATCAAGGCGCCTCAGGGTCAGCAGAGGGAGGAGACCCAACAGCAGCAGCAGCAACAACAACAGCTGCGTCCAGTTGATGGGCAGACGAGGGACGTGACATCACCAGCAGGCCCCAGAACACCGCCACCTACTTTCCGGGCTCAGCCGAGACTGAACCAATCGAAGACCTTCTCCAGCCCATCGCCAGAGAATGCGAGAAAATACCCGGAGAGGCCAACAGCGCCTGTGCCGCCATCCTCCCCGGCCAGTCTCTCCCCTTCCCCTTCCCCGACCCACACCCCCTCCCCGTCCGCCTCTCCCTCCCCTCCACTCATCTCTATCCGCAGCGCCTCCTCCGCCCCGAGAGGCAAGAGGGGCACCACCATAACCATCACCCCCAGAAAGCCAGCTGGAGCAGCAGCTGCGTCGCCAGCCAGCCCCTCCACCTCCACCTCCGCCTCCGCCTCCAAACCGGCCGGTCAAACCAAGACGCCCGCCCCCAACGGAACAGGTGAGGGGGGTAAGAAGAGGTACCCCACGGCCGAGGAGATTCAGGTGATTGGGGGATACCAGAACTTGGAGAAGTCCTGTCTGGTCAAAAGCAGAGGGACAGCGAACAAAGGGGTGAGTGATTGTCAGTGCTTTTTGTGGCTATATATCCCTCTTTGTCCGTACAATCCTTATAGAATCTCTCTGTGTCCCCACAATACTTATAGAATCACATAGTGTCCGTATTATCCCTCCATATAAACTGTGTATGACATCCTGATATCACTCCATCCGGACATGTGTTCTTTACTGTTATATAATGTAGATTTTTGCGTATATGTGTTCTGATCTGTATCAAATGTGTGTTTGTGAAGTCAAGCAGAGCACAGGATCTGAGAATATAGTCTGAGAACATTTTGTTCTTGCAGCTTCAGTTTACTATTAGCTGTACACGTAAGCATGTAATCTACACTAACACTTTCCCATTGATCAATCAATCTTCATTACAATACTTCCAAAAACTGAGTAAAAATCAGTTAAAGCAAAACAAGTAAATGACTGCCTGAGGTTGTTGATCTCTGATCATGTTGAGTCTGATCTTTCATTTGGTGAGGTGAGCAGAACATCTTGATTGCTCAGGGGACACTTGAACTGAGATAAGCCAGGTTTAGGCTTATCCTGCACGACAGGTGAAAAGCTACGAGGCTGTTTTCAAAAGTATTGCAGCCACCATGTTGTTTCTGTTCTTAGTAAAACTTCCAGGACTATTGCACTGCGCTTTTCAGCTGCAACCCTTTCAACTATTCATTTTTACTCTTAAATAAGTGTTATTGTCTATTGTGTGTGAATCAGGTGTGTAAATTACATTACAAGAGAATAATATTTGATTTGATTTTTGTTCAGTATGGCAGTTTTCACATGCAGACAACCTGTTTGTAAAGATGCTGCCAATACGTGTGCTGGCTGCATGGGCACAACACAATGGCACACGGCACAGTTGATATAGCTTTTGTTTACGTGCTGCTTGCATAATAGTTTCCCTGTTGATTCCAACACGGCAAGTCTAGCTAACTGAGAGAGAGAGAGAGAGAGAGAGAGAGAGAGAACAATGTGTAACTCTGGTGGGGGGGCAGAGACACACAGTCTTACTGAGATAGAGGCAGGAAACCACAGTAAAAGAAACCAGCCACTCTTTATCATGTTTCCCTGGTCTGTCTGGGGGCCTATAGGCTGTTGCTGGTTGCAAAGCAACAGGTGCTATAGAGCACTGATTATTTATTCACTGATAATATATTCACAGCAATGATAGGCCAATGAAATGTTGATCTTAACAATGTAAAATATGTCAGGCTGCACATCAGAATTGCAACACAGACTGTGTGCGTGTGTGTGTGTGTGTGTGTGTGTGTGTGTGTGTGTGTGTGTGTGTTAGACTGAGGGCCTTATTCTTGAGTAATTAGGACAGCTCCACTACAAAGGCCTACTGGAGCATAAACAGGAAGACTGAGCTGGCAGAGTGCTGTGAGTTTAGCGTTTCTGCTAAGCCACTGACTGCACCTTCTGCCATCCCAACACACACCTCTCACTGCTACACAATTAATTCTAGTTATTGAAAACACATACACATCCCACACAATATCCACACTTTTTAGAACCTAAGATGGCTACCAGGTAATAACGTCCAATAAGTAAATGGACAATGTCTATTCACAATGGCATTGCAGAGTGCTGTTACAAATTGTTTGGTGAGGAGGAACAGTTATTTTTGGAACTTATTCTTATTGTACCAACAATATGCACATCTGTGGGATATGCCTAGGCTTTTGTTCAGGCCCTCCTGTAAACGCATGCTGTTTCTCAATCAATCGACTGGATTGTCGGTGACTTTCCTGGGAATATCCTGCTTCCCTTTGCAGCAGGCTTGTTCCATGTTCCTTAGCTTTTTCCTGTTTGTAGGGACTTCGCTGCATGTTTTACTGTGTGTGGCTGGGATTTCTGACTCATTGTCAAGTTGACAGGGAAAGAGTGGAGAAGTGTGAGCAGAGAGCGAAATGACTGGGCTATGCAGGCGATCTCTCTGGCAGTGTTTACTGGTTTCCCGGACAGTGTTTGTTGCAGTTCTTCCCAGATATTTTGCTACGCTGAACACTGACACTACCCATTGTTTCATGAGCAAGTCTTCCCATTCTGAAATGGGGCCAACTGACATGATTTTTGGAGATCGAGAGGGAGAGAGAGAGAGAGAGAGAGAGAAAGAGAGAAAGAGAAAGAGAAAGAAAGCCAGAACTGCACAATGCAGTAATGCATGAGACAGGAGAAAATAATCAAGATCAGCTCTGCCAGTTCATTTTTGGAGAACCTTGTGACTCACTCACGGATGTCTGTGTAGCCACTTCCTCATTAACTCTCGAGCGCTTCCCCTGTCGGAGCCAAGAAGAAGAACTAACTACCTCCAGCCATTCATATGGCTGTCCCAATAGCTGTCTTCCGCAGCGGTTTACAAAGAGCAAGTTTAGAGTTTAGTGGATACAAATGATTAAGTCCAGAAAACTATGTGTTATGGTATGGTATCCATTCTCATTTGTTGATTGAAGAATTAACAAACAGTGTTACAGGCCTTTGATGTCTGTATGGCCATGCATGATCTCTAAATTATACTGTATCTGTGTAGGCTACTTTACCTGTTAACTATAGGTCAAGATCCACTAAATGTTTTGTGCTTGCAGGCACATATCACTTCCGGAGTCAGTCGCCTTAATAGAGAGGTCAAGATCTGCTAAATGTTGTCTTTCACATCCAAACAACTTCACACTCGCCATTGCACTTACTCAGCAAGTGTGTAGCTGATTGGATACAGGGTTATTGAGAAAAGTGAAGAACAGACAGACAGAGATTCCCTGCTACAGTATACCTTCATAGGAAGCAAGTCATTAAAGTGTTGCTTCAGACTTACAACTACTGAACGGGAGTGTTCTACTACTGATACTAGAAGCTGATTAGCTGATCTTGTCAGTCATCACAATTGTTTTTGTCCGTAGTGAGCACAGTGGACACAACACCGGACTTGACATAACTGCCAAATCTCTTAACTGGATCAGTCCTCTCACTGTAAGGAAACCCACTTAACACCTTGAGGGCTAATTAAGTTTTGAGGGGAAAAAAAAAATCTTGAAGGTCGTAAGGAGTTTTTTAAAGAAAAACTACCCATGGGGCATTGTGCCAGTCGCAAGCTACACATGATTCACCTGTCCCGTGTCCTGTGTGATGTCTTAAGTGTCTGTCCGTGTGAACGCTCGCCCTGCAAGTTTGCGTTCTTGAGATCATTTGACGTCAGAAATCTCGTCGGCTCCCTAAGCCAACAGCGGGGGGTGACTGTGTGATCTTCTCCGATCACCCTTGGCTAGGTCACCTCTCTCTCTCCTACTTTCTCTCTCACTTTCTCTCTCTGTCTCCCCCTCAATCTCTCTATCTATTCCTCAAGGCTTTGTGCCCTTACAAGTAGTTGACTTCGGTGTCATAACAGTTAGAGTTAGGATTCTCACATCTCTTTTAGTGTTCAGATACATTATGATTACCGGTACGTTATGTTATTTTGATAGTTTCCCAGTTGCATAAGTCTTTCTTCCATCCCCCGTTCCTTCACACAATGTTCTCTTTGTCGTTTCTTCTCCTTCCTTGGCTCCCTTCTTCTTCCTGTTCTACAATGTACCATTTTAGCCTTCCTGATCTTTTTTCTCGGTCTGCTGCTCTTGCCATCCCTCTCCCCTGCTGTGTCATCCAGGGTTAATCGGGGCAGCCACCAGGATTAGCCTGCAGTGTCTTATCTCCAAGCGACCGACCGGCCTCTCTCACACCATGGGGGCAGAGCTGCAGACCTCTGTCCACTCAGACAGTTAGCTGCTCGCCACTTTGGGGGTTTAGTCCTTTTTGGATTGGATTGGAAAGTCTTTATTGTCCCTGAGGGGCAATGCAACAAGTTGTCAGCACCAACAGACACAAAATAAGGAGATAAATACAGGTCTACAATCATAACATGCAATAGGACACATCATAGTAACACTTGCAAGGTATAGATTTATATTATTACTATAAAAATGTATAATAGCAAAGTGACCTACAGCTTGTTTAAATGTTTGTTTGCAATCACACTGGTTAGTCATAACAATATGATCTGCTCTGTCACACAAGACCCTTTATCCATGTCCCACTGGATCACATTGGCCTGTACCTTAAACAGAATCAAGATCAGCAGAATCATTTACGTCCCTTGTATTTCAATAAGGATATACAAGACAAGTATATCAGAATGTGGCATTGTGACTCTCATGGGAGAGATGAGATTGATCGATGAGGTGTTTATGTTTGGCAATCAACAGGTGCTTTGTGAGATGTCATGCTATTGCATATTCAATAGGACCTTGTCCATCAGTGTTCAGCTGGCTTTTTTGCCTTTATTCAGATAGGGAAGTGAAGAGTGACAGAAAGCAAGTGGGAGAGAGATCAGGTGAGATCGGGAAATGACTGCAAGTCAAACCCTGGTGCCTGTGGTATGGACATTGCAGCCACTTGTGCCACAGCTCGCCCTGAACTCTGTGTTTGCATGGACTGCCTTTATTTAAAATATTTTCTTTTTAATGGTAAACACATGCTGTTTCAACAAACATATACCAAGCCAGCCACATACCATAATCGTATGTGCTCCTTGGGAATTACTGACAGTTGCATTTTACTGGTGCAAAGTGCATTCATGTGTGCAGGCTTGTGTGTAAAAGTGTTGTTTGATGAGAAGGGATAGAAGTGGGTGTCGTGTCAGCTCGAGATAATTCAGCCCATGGTGTTATTCTGACACGAACAGCTGAAGCACTTTGAGGAAAATCATAATGCATGCATATGATGGCCATTTCTAACAATGTGATATTGTTATGTTGTAAAACACATGGATATAGGTACATGTAGTTACAGTGGTTGTTTACATAATAGAAGAACTGCTAATTCTGTACGGTTCTGCATAACAGAGTGCTTAAAAGTGCTATGTGGCGTTCTATAGGCTGGAAGATTCTGGAACACAGCCACGGGGCGCTCTGCCATTGACTTGCATTTTGCTTAATACCGTGCCATACACAGTGATCTTACCAAAGAGCTTGGTAAGATCGCTATCTGGTTTGCATGCTAACCTTAGTAGATATTTGGGCAACACAGGACATAGGCGTTTTTCAAATATTGTGTCAAAACAGTCATATCCTCACATTCTGTTGATATTCCCAAGTCATTTTTAAATGTTTTTTAACTAAAACTAAAATGTTTTAAAACCTTCAACCGTGAAATGCAGCTATAGAGGATGTCACATCAGGGCCACCACTGCTGCTTTTGCCAAGTGCCACAGTACACAACAATAGCAGTTCACTAGTGTGGAGTCATAATAGGTCACTGAATTATAGCCATGGCTGGAACCAGTCTTACTGCCATGCTTCCACCTCTGTGTGCATTGTGCACCTGTGACTGCATTTGGTTCTCTCAGTCACACTTATCACACAGTGTAAATGCAGGAACATTATTCAGTTCACTATTCCGTGTGGTGACAGGCACCCTTGGCGACGACATAAAGTGAAGTAAAGTAAGTGACTGGTATTTCACTGTGCTTTTATCCAAAGCAACACGCAGTCGCATCGGAAGGTTTGGGATTTGGACCTGGGCCGACTGGTTGTCACGTAGCATCATGTCACGTGTTGTGTTATTAACCGGCACTTTCTTTCTTTCTTTCTTTTTTTTTTCTTTCTGTCTCTCTCTCTCTCTCAGGGGAAGGTGTGTTTCGACGAGGCCCAGCTGGAGCGAGTGTGTGAGTACCCATCTGAGAACTCCATGCTGGCCACCTTCCCCCCCTCCCCTCTGCTGGGGTCCGACCCGGGGAGGGAGGAGAGGGGGAAGGGTCAGGAGGAGGAAGAGGAAGAGGAGGAGGAGAGAGGAGGAGGGATCAGCAAGAATGTGGGCTCCGGAGTGGGCCGAGTGCTGAGAGTGGGTCAGTGCCACCCTCACTTTAATAAACAAATAAGCTAAATATAAACACAAACAATAAAAAAACGTAAACATCGCTTGTTGTTAAATCAGCTGTATTTCCTAAAGCCATCACTGTGGTACGACCATGTGGAAAAAGAGAATATTCAAAACGGCAGTGTCAATCATTTGATGGGTCGTAGCACTGTAATGCTATCTAACACATTTGGCTAATGTGGTTTCTACTGCATATAGCATAATTAATTGCGCTAAGTCATAAACTAATTCATTGCCAATAATAAACACTAAAAAAGGTGGGGAAGCCCACCTTTCTTTGGCCAGCACTATCTTTTCGGAAATGCTTGTGATAATTCTGTTCTACAAGTTCTATACTCTGTCTAAACTCTGTATTGCTTATAATAATGCATTCATTATTGTGATTTCTGATAGTACTGCAGAATGTAGAGGTAACATGTGTTTTGGTGTGGTTTGTGTCTGTAGTTTTCTTTATGTAGTGTAGGAGTCTAGCATATGTCCCTGTGACATGCATGTTGGATTGTAAAATGCCCCTATCTCACTATCATTTCTGTGTAGACATTCTGACAGTTTATCATCATTTACATTCTGGTACATTCTTAATTTTAGTATCGTTTTTAATCTTCATTTCCTTGTTTTCTTGTACAGATGAGTCCTGCAGACGATAGACATCCATGACCTCTGCAAAATCAACTACTGTAGATCCAGAATGCCGATGCATCAGATGTTGAAGGTTTTCTTCGTACAGTGCTCATGTATTTTCCATTTTATGTGTTGTGTCTGATTTGTATATTTCATGTTCATGTCTAGGTTTTTGTTTGTTATGATCTTGTAAATTGAAGTTCAATGAGGAAGAAATGGTACAATATCAGTAGGGTGGAATTGTTGGTTTTGAAGCAGTCTCCAGAATGCTTCACACATGTGTTGCTAGGCCTACTTAATTTCATGCAGATTGCGCCTGACAGGAAAAAGAGTTTAATTTAGCCGGGATTTCCCCATACTGCCTTGCACGCGATTTTATTCATGCTGCTAGGCAGCCTGGATTCCATGGACCTGATTTTCACCTCAACGAAGGAACCAATCACAGAACAGAGGGGGGACAGCGGCTATGAGCGACGTACAGACACATTTGATACGACATTCGTAGCGCCCAATAAACGGCTCTGGGCATTCCCAAACCACATCTCAAATACGAGAAAATGAATGTGTAGTTCCCAGACCCCATCTCAATGAGATGAGGTCTGGCGTTAGCCAGGCTAAGTTTCATTAAAAAATTCACCCAATTCAGCACAACTTGCACAGTTTTTAATCAACATTGTTTTTGTAGAAGACCTAATGTGCTTGTCCTTACATTGTGACTTTCAGCTCAAAACTGCTGATGAATTCAAAGTAAGCATTTTCCATGATCTGAACAGCACAACTCTTTTATAACAAAAAACTACAGTACATAAAATAATAACCATTCCTACATGTGTTGCTCTGCACAGAAGTTTCATTGATTCCCTTTTTTTGTAGCAGAGTTTATCTTTAAAGAAAAATGTGTATTTTAGTGGACAGAATTGGTATTATTTTCAAAAGGTGAAATTATACATGGAATGGTGTTTCTGAGAAAGGGATTGTAAATGTATTCATGTTGTTGCAAGTACAAAAATGATTTAAAGAAAATATCTGAGGTGAAGTGAACTTCAGTGTACTTACATTATGGATACTTTGTACATCTATGTGATAATTCTTGTTTTTTTTATTGTGGTTGAAGAAGCTGGCTTCAAAATATATGTGTAAATAAACTACTGTGAATTGACATGTGTTGATATTTTGTAAGAAATTCAGATGGAAGAAGCAAGGTAGGCCTACTGTATGAGCTCTAGCCCAGTGTTTCTCAAAGTGTGGTCCGCAAGCTATCCCAAGTGGTCCGCGAACAGACGTGGTAAAATATTATATAGATGAGTTGTTTGCAATATTGAACCAACTTGTATGTTAATCCAAACAGTTAAAGTAAGCTATGCCAGTTTAAATCATATGAATCCTCTGCCTATCGTGTACTGTTGAAGTATAGGTCTACTCTTTTTTTTAACTAAGTGGTCCGTGAGTTTTTGTTTAATTGGTTAAGTGGTCCTTGGTCTGAAAAAGTTTGAGAAACATTGCTCTAGCCTATGTCAATTCAAGCCATACTGTGTCATATTAATGAGACCTGACTAGCTTCATTGAGATACAAAAGGCCAACATACTACAGTGCAGCACGACGCCTAGCGGAGATCTACTGTATTACACACAAACAAAATTACCGTGATATCAAGTAACAACACTGCATTAATGCATTGATGCATGGTTCGTAATTAAGATTTAAATATAATGTTTTTCTATACTGTACTATAGCCTAATTATTTAAACACATAATTCTGGATATCTGTTCACCGCACGCTTTTTCATTCAAGTTTAGAGAATTCCACCATAAACACACGAAAGTATAACATTGTAGCTCATACAATAATGTGCACGTGCGCATAATCAAAACTTCCCATCCATACTCACATAAATGTGGTAGCCAAACGTTAGATTTCAGAAAATGTGCAGCTGAAAACCTCTTGCACATATACACGATAATATACCACATTACCAAGCGTTTTCTTCGAAGGAAACATTCGACACGTGTTGTGCAGTCTGTGCCCCAGTACTTTCTCCGTGCAAAAACGCACGATCTCCCAAATTGCTTTTCCCCCTTCGACAACACCCCGTTATTCTGCTGATGTGGTCATCATGTCAGGACGTCGTGAAACCTTGGTCGGACAACCTGCGTTCTGTAGCAATCGACGTTAAAGACACTTTTTACGATCACGGAAGCAGAGCTGAAATCGTATTTACAGTTAGCAAGCAAGTAAGCAGCAAGAGTCATCGACTGCAGTGTTTGTTGGTTGATGAAGTTCAAACCTAAGGTCAACTTTACCTGATGTTTGCATAGCGATTTATGTTTTTGATCTTGATATCGGAACGTAAGCTATTTATAGCTTCTCAAGATGATTTTGAAGAAAGTCCCACCTGTATGGATCTCTCGGGTAAGTGAATATTTTATCTGGTCAATAATATATACTTTTTGAACACACGAGACCCAGCAACGTTACATACGTTACCATTAAAATTCAAGTTAGAGAAATACGATATCCATTGTTTTAAGCTGGCGTTTAACTTTTTAGAATTGCTGGAAGCCTTACTGGTCAGTTTTGATATGTCAATGAAATGATTGATCGCGTGCATGTGTCACTGTCTCTCTGGCTATGCTAGGCGTCACGTATTAGGGAACTGAAAGCTATCACGACAAAAAAGTGAATAAAAAAAAAATAAAAAGCTTGCAAACTCAAACTCTGACCTAACTTCGTCCATGCCAGGCCATCTTTAGGAGCTACTACTCCGTGCCACCCCAGCCAGTGCCACCCTTGTCCCAAACGCTGGAGGGGTATCTGCGGGCGCTGGAGCCCCTACTCCCCCCGGATGAGCTAGCCCACACCCACAAGATAGTCAAGGAGTTCGGTAAAGAGAGAGGCCTTGGCATCAGGCTACAGGAAGGACTGGAGAATAAGGCCAGAAACTCTCAAAACTGGGTAAGCAAATCCTTCACTGTCTAAAAGGCTGTTTACTCTCTGTTTCATCAACGTTTACTCAAACAACTAAACTTTATATGCACACTTCCATTTTTTCATGTGACAACATGTAACTAAATTCTTGTGCTTCTTTTCTTGTGTCAACAAATAAGTGAAGAGTCACCATAGTACCATAGAAGAAGCATGAGTCGCAGTCTAGTTAGTCTATTAGGCCGCTCCAGGAGTCTAGTGTCATAATTTGGCCTAAAGTAATCTGTGTCAGGGGTAGTGCTTCTTTTTTCACTGCATGTCAGCAGGAGTGCCCCAGTAAGAGGGGTCTAGTGACGCCCATGCCTCTAGATCAGGGGTCTCAAACTCAAATGAGCTAAGGGCCGCTTCTGCCAATGTCATCTGATTGGAGGGCCACGTCAGTGTTCAAGATAAAGAACGCCCCCCCAATACTGTGTAACACAACTGCAAACAGAAAGTGCAAGTCTTTTTATCTCTTTTTAGACAACTGTGCTAGCAACCTTAGCTTATAAATAAAATAATGCTAAAATAAATATTAATACAAATTATAAAAACAAAAAAACATAAAAACAGGTATGTATGTGTTTCACACCAAACAAAAACATTTTCCTCTCATAACTTAATTAAACCTGGCAAACTTAGGCGCCAGGGTTAAGAAAACAACATTTTTATATCAACATTTCAAAAGGCTATGGCTTGAAAGTGGTCAGAGATAAAGTCCTACTGTAAATGTAAAAATCTTTGAGTATTAAAGTTTATGAAGGGGGTCAATTTGCCAGTGGATGGCAGGCACCTCAAATTACGCACTTTTCAGTAAATACTGGATGTTGAACATATTTGAGCAGGTTTACTTTCTTTTTTTGTCATATTACCCACATAACAAATTAACAGGAAAACAGTAGGCCTAAGATGTAAACCAACGATAGTAAACTATTACTATAACCACAAACCATTATTATAGGCCTACAATAAAGCCTGGTCAAATCAGTTCCTATTGCGGGTGACTTTGTAGTTCTTCAGAGCCCCATTTTTACTAGCCCTACTGTCTGTACCACGTCCATTACGGACACCATCACGATTAGCACTGCCACTTCCAGCTATGTTGGGCAGAGGGTAATAAGCACAGCGAATATGGGCTTGAATCGAAGCTCTGGATGTCTAGCAACTAGTGGAGGAGAGTACAAATGAGATTTGTCACCGTTCTTGGATCTATCGTCTATTTTAATCAGTGTCGTTGTTTGTCGCAATTAAAAAATACCCTCAAGGGCCGATTTACATTATTATTTTGACATTAGGTCGCGGGCCGCGAGTTTGAGACCCCTGCTATAGATAGATAGATAGATAGATAGATAGATACTTTATTGATCCCCAGGGGAAATTCAAGACTCTATCACTTACTGTAGCACCCCTCTCTCCCTCGTCTCCTATGTCGCTCTTGCTACCTCAGTTTCTCTCTCAATATCTACCCATCCACAAATCTCTTCTCAGTCTATCTACCTACCTATCCTCCATCCATAGGCGAGTTTCTATTACAGGTACTCGGTCCACTTCCCAGGAAAAAGGGGACAATTACAGGAACACCCTGCTATTCAGCTCTTTCAGCCGTTGTGTCTCCACTGCTTACAGGAACTACCCATGTGCAGCCTTTCTGCATGATGATTAAATGTAGCATTATATAGGTTTCATATTTTAATTGGTAAATGAATATGCCATCGAAATTCTGATTAGGTAAAGTCTATTTTTAAAGGGACACCAGGCAAGCCTGATGCTTTTTCTCTACGAAACTCCCCCTCGCTCGGTCTGAAGCTCTTATCCTTTTCTTTGCATCTTCCGTCAAGGGTTTTCGCTGCTTCTTCGCCGGCTCTGCCATTATACACACGTTTGCAACAATCGCTAGCGTTTCGTTAGCCTCCCTCTGTGCTGTGGATGCAGGATGGAAACTGAAACTGCTTCGGTCGCCGGGTACGATACACTGAACTTGCAAGCGGGATATTCTTCCTACAGGCAGTAGGGGCGGGCGAGAGAGTCTTCATTCGCCCTGTAATGAGTCATTTAACCATATACCGACTTACGAAGATGAGTAATTAACACGAAAACGTTGCCTGGTGTCCCTTTAAGTGGACATCATGACTCGTTCATTCCTCCTTTACATCTCACACCACTGCAGGAGTTTTTTGAGGCCGTACTGAAGTACCACGTTTCAGCCCCTTAGAAGTTCTAGAAAATTGTCTTTACAGGACGGTCCCAGCAGTGGAGACACGCACAGACTGCTGAGACCCCATAAAACTACCGCTGATTTTTTGCAGTGGAAACTCGCCACATCTATTCAGTCTATCGCTTTATCTATTCTGTCTATCGCTCTATCTGTCTCTGTATGTCTATCTATCTATCTATCTATCTATCTATCTATTCATCCATCCATCCATCCTTACTTCTCCATCTGCTGCTGTTGTGGTTGACATTCTCTGGCTCAGTAGTGTGTAATCTGTTCACCTTCTCCACAGATATCAGACTGGTGGGTGCACTGGGCCTACCTGGAGAGCCGGCAGCCTCTCCCCGTGCACTCCAACCCGGCCATCTCACTGCCCAGACGGGACTTCTCTGACTGGAGAGGCCAGCTTGTGTGAGTGCAAGGCGTGAGACTGGGGGACAGGGGGAAGAGATGGTGGTGGTGGTGGTGGTGGTGGTGGTGGTGGTGGTGGTGGTGATGGAGAAGAGCATTTGGGGCCGGGCAGTTAATCAAAATTCAGTACTTTGGTACCGTCACCTCTAACTGGACTCATGCACATCAAAATTGGTTTTGCTTTCGCCGAGTACCCCTTAAAAAAAATAACTGCAGTTACAGTTTTTCTCAGTCGCTTTGGTGCTTTTCTCAGATCAGAATGAAAATTCTCGTAACTATTAGTTCAACCTCCACAACATTTAGTCATTTGTGCACATCATAGTAGCAATTTCTCCTTCCTCTGAACAAATTGCAAATGCTTTAGAACATGTATCAGTTGCTTTGTCATGTCAGTCAAAATGAACTATAGTTATGGATGCTGAATAGTCGTTCCCAAAAAAACTAATAGTCTTCATTTCATTGCTTGAGTGATTACATACAAAATTGGTGAACTAGTTATCAAATTCTGTCACAATGCTGTAGAATTGCAAAGACAATATACAGTAAAACTGTGAAACGTACATATTCAGTGTTTTGTACTCACTTACTCCCCTAACTACAGCTATTTGTAACTTTACTGTAGTTTTCAAATGGCTGTACAAGTACTGTATAGTGCTGTCTTGAGAATTTTCAGGTAGTGTCACCGAGTTCTGACCTTTTTTTGCATGGGAAAACACTGAGAGCATAAACTGTCGTAATGAAAACATGACAAAGCCATTTGACTATCTTGTTCATAAACGATGGTGTCAAGACTTCTCATTTTGATGACACTGGCAGTTTCATTGACATAAATACTTGCTTTTGAGGAATGGACTATCAATTTTGAGCAAGTGACGTGCTTTTGCAGGTTATCCACTAGGTTTTGCAATTTGCACTAATTGTTTTGAGAAATTGAGAAAACTGCTGTGCAAATGTTAATAGTGATGTGAGAAAAGCACCAAAGCGACTGAGAAAAACTGTAATACTGCAGTTGTTTTGAAGTACAGTGCAGTGCAATAATATTTTCATGTCCAAAATATTGCATTTCCTGCACAATAACTGCAAATAATTCCTCCAAAACTGCAGTTTTGACACTTGAAGTAGTGCAGTTTTTTATGTGGGAAAAAATCTTCGCAATATGTATTTTAGGATTTTAGGTCATACAACTGGGGCCTAACGGGCAACATATGGCCGAATCTATTACTGACCCACGTTTCTGTAACAGTTCATGGTCTGCAGCTGAATGGACTCTACAGTACGTTCCAGGAGAGTTAAACGTGATCCGCTAATATGGTCCAGATCTCGGTAGTGACCTCTCATATATGCATGTAATGTGGATTGGAGGATGCCAACCACCAGGGGCTTGGGCTTATCTGAATAGCGCTAACTTTATGACCATTAACTTTGATAAAAAAAAAGATGTCCTATACATGCATACTGAAAGAATTATTAATATCTCCACTGACAAAAAGCTTTTACTCTAGGGTTAGTCTTAATCTATGTACAGGATACTGAGAATGTTCTGGAAAACCACAATGGGCCTCATACCTGGCAGAGCAATTAATTACAGACAAACTGCAACCATGACCTTCAAATATTAATATTGACCAGAAGCTCATAATGAGCTTGTTATCTGATGTAGATAAAGATTTACATTCTCTCTATCGTTCTCTCTCACTCACTCACTCACTCACTCACTCACCTTCTCTCTCTCTTTCTCCCTCACTCTCTCTCATTCTCTCTCTCTCTCTCTCTCTCTCTCTCTCTCTCTCTCTCTCTCGTTTAGGTTTGCTTCCAAGCTGATACGGGGGGTGTTGGACTTCAAAGCCAAAATTGACAGGTGAGCTTCACCTCTTGAAATGACAGTTGACCATACAAGAGCCTGGTCTTCATCCTAAGTATAGCCAGTAGGCTGGTGTGAATCACAATCTCTTCTGCCCTGGTGCTATTTCAGGGGACTAACCTTTTCCCTTCCTTTTATATAGTTCAGTAAATGGACCTGGTTTGTGAGGGTCTGCTTTCTATGTGCTATATTTAACCCCCTGGCCTACCAGGGCCAGTCATATTAAAGTTTGGACCTCATCTGATAATCGTTGCTTGTTGTTTCTCTATTTCTTAACCTCTACCCCCCCCCTCTCTCTCTCTCTCTCTCTGGTCTATTATTTTGTTTTTAGTCCAAGGGTATAGTACATGTGGATCTTATAGGTTTGTTGTAATGTAGATTTTAATAAAGGAGTGTTAAACCTCCCGTTGTGTCTCTCTCTCTCTCTCTCTCGCTCTCTCTCTCTCACCATCTCACCCCATCCCTCTCTCTTTCTCTCTTTCCATCTCTCCCTATCTCTCTCCCTTTCTCTCTCTCTGCTGCCTCCCTCCCCAGTGGTCGATTGCCTGTGGAGTACATGCGGGGTCATCCCTTGTGCATGGCGCTCTTTCCTCGCCTCTTCTCGTCCTGTCGGATCCCAGGCCCCAACCATGACCAAGTGATCCACCACGGGCGCTCTCGCCGTGGCCCCACACACATCACTGTGGTCCGCAACTACCAGGTGACTCTGACACATGTCACAACAAAATCATTTCATTCTTCTCTAATACAGGGTTCCCATGGCTCACGGAATTCCTGGGATATCATGGAATTTTGAAATGTTTATTCCATAACATAGAAAGTCTGGGGATTTGATCATGTTTTGTGCCAAGTCATGGAATATCAGGGAATTTGTTTGTAGCATATGCAATATGTAGTTGGCATTTATCAAAAATAATATTTTCCATGCAGTACTTATTTCTTGAGTTAATTCACATGCTTCCCACAATACTGTGGCTAATTTTCGTTTGCTCAGCACAGAGGCAAACTGGGTTTTTTTTTGGGTCCATTAAAGGTCATGGAAATTTTGCTTTTTATTGTGAAAGTCAGGAAAGAATTCATGGTATTTTACATTTGACTAAGAGTGGGAACTCTGGTAATAACATGCTTATATATTTAGATTTACATTTTTCAGAGATTGTTTTGTATGTTTATTGATAAGTGAAATTCAACACTTTTGCGCAGTACTGTAAACACAATACACACACACATACAAGAGGCCCTATCACATGTTTTGTTCAGGTGCATTCGAGGGGAAATGCACTGTGCTACTGATATCATTCACGTACAGTTAGTTCTTGGCCTTCAGTATGGAGATTAATTTTGATACGCTGTTTTCTGTGAAGTTTATCACCGGTAACCAGAGAAGTTGTATCCATTAGATTATTACATCCCCCACCAAAAAACATAACACTGTGTCCTCCAGTCAAGATATCAAAGACCTGTCCCACAGGGGATGTGTGTTGTTTCCTTAGCCATGACATAACTCACTGATAAATAGCCCACTGGCAGACTATTTCAGTTACTGCTAGTTACTTCGATCAAGGTCTCTAGTCTGGCTGATACAGAATTATACCGGATGACCAATGTTTTGTGAGGGAATGGGCTATTTTGTCTTCAAATGACAATTCTGAATAAGATACTACTTACCTGGAATGCTTAATCTATCTATAAAGCAAGAAGCGTCTGTGTGTCTGTCTGTCTGTGTGTCCTAATGTCTGTGGCACGCATATCTCGCTGACCGTTTGTCAGACTGATTTCCTGAACTTCGCAGGTGTCTTGCTACGGGCATGAGTAAGTGCAGTGCCAAATTTGACATTGTTTGAATAAGAAATGCAAAAGATATCGTTGAATATATCAGTAAAAGAAGCACACATTGGCTTTCACCGCTAGCCACTCCCCCTCTCACACAGCACTGTACTGTAAGCTACCAGTGAGGATAGAAGCAGGGCTTTGGCAGAACTGGATCAGTGTAGGTTACACGGGTAAAAGGTTAAGCGAGTGCAAGATGTGTTAAGCGAGTGCAACATGTCTGACCTCAACAATAAAGACCCCCTGTATGCGGTTTGCTTGCATAAAATGACTCCGCGGATTTTGCAACAACACGCACAGACAGGTATGCAGTGGCTCTTTAAAATGACGTAAAAAATGATGTGCAATAAACGGACACTTCGAATAGCCCAGGCTACTTTGGACTGTCTTTAGACTTTGAATAAGCAAACGACAATTCCAACTGCAAGGTCCTAAATTGAAACGAGCGATAATGGTCCCGAATTAAAGAATGTCTCAGAATGCCACACATGCAAAGCATAACCAGAAATAAACGAACACTTCGAATAGCCCAGGCTACTTTGGACTGTCTTTAGACTTTGAATAAGCAAACGACAATTCCAACTGCAAGGTCCTAAATTGAAACGAGCGATAATGGTCCAAATTAAAGAACGTCTCAAAATGCCACACATGCAAAGCATAACCAGCGACAAGCAACGAGTGGCAGACAGAGTGTGATGTCACTTATAGGCCACCAGAGACTGTTTTTGAGTCACACCGTTGCAAATTTCATATGATGATGCATCATTCCACAAAATGGTTTGTTTTCTCTATCATCAAGTTATTCAATAGGCTAAGCATATGTTAGGATTATGTGATTTTGATTTGTAAAAAATGTCACATAGCCATTCTTAAATTCTGCTCACTTCACATTTATTATATTATTATATTATCAGTATTTATTACATTACTGGAATTATGTTTTTCCCTATCATCCTATTTTTAAAGCAGGCCTACCTGCAGACATGTAATTGGGCTACAGGAATAGCATGTTTGAACAGGCACTGCACTAGTTATTTTAATTAGAGAAAGAAGAAGAATGGATCTTCTCAGACACTGTGCCTGAACTTAGTCAAAGTCAAAGTCAGCTTTATTGTCAATTTCTTCACATGTTCCAGACATACAAAGAGATCGAAATTACGTTTCTCACTATCCCACGGTGAAGACAAGACATATTTTGCCAATTTAGGTCCACAGACAAACATAACATTCAAGTAAACAAAAAAGTAAGTGAATAAGTAAATAAGAGGGCACATATAATAATGAAAAAATAAGAGCAGCAAAATTTGGTTGAAATTGTGCATAGACAGTCAATAAAATACTAGTGCAAAGTCAGGCCAATAAAAGGCTTGGGTAGTTCTGTTTGACCTAAGTAAGAAAGAAAGTGGCATAGTGGTGCATGTTATGTAAGAGCAGCAGAAGTGTTGTGTTTTCAGGACAACAACACCAAGTTGTAAAGTGTACAAGTGTGCAAGTGTGCAAGTGGAGTAGTGCAGGCGGCCATTTTGGTTCCAATGTCCAGGATGTTATGTAGCTGAGGGTGGAGGGGGGAGAGGAGGGAGAGAGTTCAGCATCCTTACAGCTTGGTGTATGAAGCTGTTGGTGAGTCTGGTAGTGCGGGAGCGCAGGCTTCTGTACCTCTTCCCAGAGGGCAGTAGATCAAACAGATTGTGAGCGGGGTGACTTGCATCACTCACAATTTTGGTCGCCTTGCGGGTGAGGTGGGTGGTGTAAATGTCCTTCAGGGAGGGGAGTGAAGCACCAATAATCCTTCCTACTTAGGCATGGGCCAGGTCGTTGAAGATCTGAAAAAAGATAATTTTATATACATACGTATAAATGCAAAAATTAAGAGACCACTGCAAATTTTTTTGATGTCATCCTATGGTTGCTGAGTGACATCCGAATGAGTTGTCAGTCATATTCAAATTTCCACTGAATATGACCGTCAACTCATTCGAATGTCACTTGTGGTCTCTTAATTATTTCCAGAGATGTATATGTGTATATGTATATAACAGATTCAAAAGATTCTGATAGCTGCAGGCTCAGATATTTCCCTTGCTTTAAGCCCTACAGATACTAATATATTAAGCAACTGAATGGTACAAATATGGAATTACTACTACAGATGTGTAACCCCAAGAGCTTTTTTGATTCCTTCCCACTGTGGAATGGAATGACGGATACCGTAAATAGGTGGGTGACTTGACTTTCAGTAGTCGCCAAAGGGAAATGGAAGTGGAAACCGTTGCCATAGCAGTTAACTTATACTGTGACGCATGTCTGTTGTCATTTGTAGTTCTTTCAGCTGGACGTGTATAACAGTGACGGCACGGCACTAACGGAGGGTCAGATCCACGGGCAGCTGCTCCGCATCCGCTCACAGTCCTGGAAGACGGACAAGGAGCCCATGGGCATCTTGACCAGCGAGCACCGCCACACCTGGGGCCAGGCTTACAAGCGTCTGCTCAGAGGTACGCACATAGACAACAAAAATCATTTCCGTGGGATATACACACATATACTACAACAATTTATGATTGGTTTAGGAATTCAGGATTCATTCATTAATTTGTGTAAATATGTATTTATTCACAAATAATGAATGCAGTAAAACAATAGTGCATGTACAGTTTACAGAAGCATACTGCAAACATTTGGGAAACCTACCGTCTCCTATAAGAGTAAATGATAAAGTGGTGAGGTAGTAGCATAGTGGCTAAGGAGCTGAGCACCGTTGTGCCCTTGAGCAAGGCACTTAACCCCAAATTGCTCCAGGGACAATGGGTAATCCCTTGTAATATAATTGACATATGTAAATTACTTTGGATTAAAAGTGTCTGCTAAATGTAAAGTATATGGGAACAGTGTATACTCAAAGCACAGCCCCATATGTGAACTGGGACTGTGTCCATGCTAACTCCACAATACAGTCGTTTAACTAGCTGCCTAATCCGTTCACCCCTCTGTTGTTTACTGAACACATCCAGTCTCGTTCATTTGACTTTTATGAGTGTTTGTGACGCAGTTCATGGACACGCCTTTGCAAAGACAAACACTCTCTCTCTCTCTCTCTCTCTCTCTCTCTCTCTCTCTCTCTCTCTCTCTCTCTCACTCTCTCACACACACACACACACACACACACACAGTGACGGACTGGACGGTCTGGCATTTGGGCAGATGCCAGAAGGGCCGCGGCCCCTCGTGGGCCGTTTGGGCCGGCCAATCACGGAGCAGCATGCTCATTTCAGGCTATATTTCAGAGTTTGCCGTTCATTTGCATTAACATTGTATTTTGTCATTTTTGGCGAAGACTTGCATTCCTTTAGGGATATTGAACATATTGAACATTCTCTAACCATCGTGATTTCAAATTGGTGCAGTTTTCAGCACAAAAACTCATTTTGTTCTTTTCATGGAGAGCACTGCTCTATGCTGTTCTATGGTGCTTTCTGCCTCTTGCGCACGCATGTTTTCGTGATGTTGCATAGAAATCCATGTATTCTAGGCTATTCTTTTTTCATTTTCATATTTCATATTGCATTCATTTTTTTGGAGTTGTGCATCGATATATCCATGTTTTTGGTTCAGTCTTTATGCATATTAAAGTTAGAGTTCATCACCAATGGGGCTACAAACGTGTTATGTCCGTGCATGTGAAGTTATATCTGTGTGTTGCGGGCACATGCACTCGCGTGCATGCACGTCCCCGTGTGGGCCACTGGTTGGTGAAAATGCCAGGGCCGTTTTTTAATCCCAGTCCGTCACTACACACACACACACACACACACACACACACACACACACACACACACACCACTCATGCTGGCCCTGGTGTAAGTTTACTTTGGGGAGTGGGGAGTTAATGTATTTTCTACTGAGATCCTCTGTTCAAATGCAGATAAGACTGGGACTGCTTTTGTGTCCGAAAAGGTCGGACAGGGCTTCTTTTTGAAAGCCAAAACAAGTCTTACAAGTCTTAATACTCACAGGGATGAATGTCATGAATACCTCTCATAATATTTATTCAGGTCCTCTGTAAATAATGACGAAAAGGAATCAGAGAGAGAGAGAGAGAGAGAGAGAGAGAGAGAGAGAGAGAGAGAGAGAGAGAGAGAGAGAGAGAGAGAGAGAGAGAGAGAGAGAGAGAATGAATGTAGTACATATGGTACGAGTGTAGTCTGGCTATGAGAAGAGGCCACATATAACATATAGGTCAATATGACAGTCCTTTTAGACTCCCTTATAAAGTCTCTTATTTACATCACTGAGAATGGTTTCCACAACCTTCAGGAATTATCATTTCAAACATCTGCGTTACAGTAATTTTCAGTGGGATATACTCAACGCGGGTGTTAAGGCCAACACCTACTGGCGGCATTTGACAACGCGTTAAGTGACTCCAACGTTTAAATTGTTGTATCCCTTTAGGGCTGTATTTTGGGCTCCAGCGCATGGCATAAAGCTCGTTATTCACCCGCGCAAAGCTTAATTCGGTATTTTGCACGTTTATTTTTTAAACATTGCGACCAGGGGTGTGGCAATTAACAACCTAGGTAGGGGCCTGGCACATTGTCTAAAAATCGCTATCTTACACCACCTAAACCTGGTCAGAAGTCAATGGCGAGTTGTTCATATGCTATTTTAAGAGCGCATGTCAACAGTCATATTGGCAAGTGCACGCACCATCCTTCTATCATTCATGAACGCACACCAGCGCACGTCCATGCAAAGCATTACAAATTGCACAATTATAATGGGAAACATAATTAGAATAAAGATATTACGAAATACTGTACATCTCATGATAAGTAGTTATTCACCATCATTTGCAAATTGGTAATGACGGTTAAAAGTGATTAGGGGAGAGGCGAGAGACACGTAGGGAGCACAGCTGAAGACATACTGTCACGAGATATAAGCAACTCCTCTGCAGGATAAATGTCATTTGAGCAATATTAGGGTAAGTGTTGCTTTTTCCAGCCTATGTTTTCGGTGGTAACCCATTGTCAGTCAATAGTGAAAGTAACTGCATATAACTGTCTTGTCGTTGACTGACTCATTGGTGAAGTTAGTTTCACTTTGCCAATGAGTTCAAATAATAGACGAGTGCAAATGCGTGAAGGCTATGCTAGGTTTTAGTAAAGCATAGTTTAAGAATGACTATTCCATGCGGTCTCGCAAGCAGCCCCCTTCAAATGCGCCGTTTAATGCCAAAATACCGATGCATTTATTTGACATATCTTGCGTTGCGCCGTTAAAGGGAATAACAGATGTCATTCCCATTGGTTTAAAATGATGTTACGCCCCGAACACACATATATGACTGATTAAAAAACCTAGGAACGCCTTGTTGCGCCATGCGCTCCACGTTTGATAACGAAACCCCTCCCAATGTGAACTGGACATCCTACTAAATTTGAATAGACTTTTGACGAGTGACGATGCACTTTAGAATGTCATGATGGGGCCCTTAGTGTCAAATCTATAGACGCTAATGTCACCACCAGTGGGCGTTGGCCTTGAGTGTTGAAGATCTGTCACGGTTGTGATTGACAGGACCCAGGGGTTACAGAGTTGTTTAGAGGGACAAAAGGACTTTGTTTGTCTGCTTCAGTGCTGCCACTAGGGTTGCAAAGGGGTGGAAAATTTCCGGTAAATTTCCGGAAACTTACTGGAAACTTTCCATGGGAAGTTAATCTGGGGAATTTTGGAAATATTCCAAATTGGAAACTTTCATGGAATTAAATTAAATTATGGGAACTAATGGGAATTTACTGGGAATTTTTGGTAATTCCAACTTTTTCATATACAAACATTAACATTTTGTTAACCAATATGATTTGTTTGTTCATAATTTCGCTTAGCTTAGCATACAAAGGGAATTAATGAGAATTTACGGGAATTAACTGGGAATTTTTGGTAATTCATACTTTTTCGTATACAAACATTAACATTTTGTTAACCAATATGATTTGTTTGTTCATATTTTCGCTTAGCTAAGCATACAAAGCTAGCTACCATGCTAGCGGGAATCCTATTCTCTGCCTATGGTTTACTAGCGTGCTAAGCTAGCAACACTGAAACCACTGAACTGCCCAAGATACACCACGCCACTCTGATTGGTTGGAACATTAACTGACTATCAGTTTGTTCAGTTAGAATCCTAGAAAATGGTAAAACAAGTAAAAACACAACGACACAAAAAAATGACACAACATACCACCCCAACCAAACCTTATAGATTATGTAAGTTATATATAAGTTGTCAAGCTTAATCAGACCGATTAATCGTCCCATTACAGTTTAATTACAGTGCAAAATGACGCACACCAATTTGAATGAGGACAAAAGTGACGACAAGCCTTTAACTGGGCAACTCTGTTTGCAAACTTCTCCCAGTTTCACACCAGTTATTCCCACATGAGATGACGTTTTCACTGGGAATTTATTTTCCCCATGCACATGAACACACCATAGGTTTCCTTTACGTCTAGTAGCCTATGCTGATTGCTGTGTGCATGGGATTGACGTATGTGCAGGGTAGAAATTTGACTGAAATTGCATTAAATCAGGTTGTTTTAACTAGTATTATGCTGTAAGATGGGGTTTTGTCTACTACATTTAAGTTCCCTGTTATAGACTAACTTGCCATATTAAAAATTCCCAGTTTATTCCCATTAATTCCCGTTTATTCCCGTTAATTCCCGTATATTCCTGTTAATTCCCATGGAAATTTTCCAACTTTGAAAATTCCCAGAATTTTGCAACCCTAGCTGCCACCTGCGACAGAATGGAGCACCGAAACCAAGACGGTTTACGTTACCATTCCATGTACAAATAAAATCATTGATATAATCAGATTCATATCCAGGAAGGAGCTATGCAATTACAACACCAAAGACAGGCCAACAATCAAAGCTATTATTAGATTATAAGTGTTTCTGCACAAGGCACTGTATTGTACTGCTCTGTACAAAGCTATTAGATTATAAGTGTTGCAGCAAAAAGACAAAAAAAGCATCAATGAGAGCAGAGGTTTGTGTGTAGCTTTGCATAGCATTGTGTGTTGCAGTTCAATCTGTATAAAGTCAGGGACAGTACTAGCGTGTATTATCAATAGGTGTGCATGCATTAGACTTCCCATTTATAGCCGCTATCATCTTACAAACGCTGAGGACAGATGTTGGGCTGCTACACTACAGCACTATCTGCTTGCGGTTATTTTTACCACCTCAGCCGCTGTGTATTATGACTGGAATGATAATTGTATCCAACTTTTCTCTTCTCCCCTTACTACGGACTAGACAAGATAAACAAGGAGTCGGTGAGACTGATTGAGAAAGGGCTCTTCACACTGTGTCTGGACTCTCCCGTCATGAGGATCTCAGATGAGAAGTATGCAAGATTGCACTGTGGTCTCAACCCCCCCCTCCACCCCCCCATTGATTACGTGTGGTGGTGTTGTATCTTGACAGAACAGAAGGGAATGCATTGATTTTGTTTGTCTGGTGTTTTTGTTTGTTTGTTCTTTGGTGATTGACAGGTACTCCAGTCGAATGGCAGCTCAGATCCTACACGGGGGCGGGACTCACTCCAACAGTGGAAACCGCTGGTTTGACAAAACTCTACAGGTAACAGAGTGCTGAAGCCAAGCATCTATCATGTTGCACAACGTCCTCCTCAAACATCACACTTGTTATACAGTTTTTTTCAATTGCTAACAAGCGCTTACCCATACTTCAGATACTTTTTCTAAACTCTTAACACAGACTCACACCTACAAAACACAACTGGCCAAATGGATAATTTTCTTCTCAAAAACACATTTTGTTAAATATACTACTAACAAATCTTTCTCTGCACACACTAACTAACTAACTAACACACACCAAAACACTGGAAATCTAACTCAAAATGAAATTATTCTGTCAAAGAATAACACTTTTTTTCACTTCAAGGTACGTGCAGTCAATCAGAGTACACCAGGTTTCAAAATACTGGCTATTGTTGACATTACAAAAACTGCATAGACTTTTATGTTTCAGTATGTCCACATGTTATGTTCACATACAAAAGCATTCCAGGAGGTACAGTAGAAATACTTACAGTATGATAGAACAGAAAACGTTTTACAGTATTGCAATGCTTACAGTGAACAAAAATATCCATGAAACACACAAGCATTCTGAACAAAAAAACAACAGCAAAAAGCCCAGATAAAAAGGGGGGAGCTAAAAAAGCACACAATTACTGTATCTAATCTCTGCAATCTTCAGGGTTAGGCCACATGTTTTCATTAGCATCGCATTGATTATATGGTCAATGATCACTGACAGCAGTTCTTGCAGCCAAATGGAATGCCACCACACATTCTTACACCTCTACCTTGCCCTCTCCTTGGGCCTGCTCTTCTCCCTGGCCTTGCTCCTCTCACTGCTCCTGCACCTCTCACTGCATCTCTCATCTGGGCCCCTTGCTCTTACTCTTCCTCGTCCAGACATTACAGTTTTTGTTTTTTTCTGTTTCTAAAAACATTACTCCTCAAAGTCCTCCTTTTACTGTGTCAGTGTAATAGAACAAAATAACCCCTGCCACTGTGTATAAGCCAGACTGGAATCAGCTGTGGTTGGCCCAATTTACCCAACATAAATCAGTTGTGTGTCAATTATTGAATTGTTTGTTTATTATCAGCTGAGATATATAGTTTTTGAACTGATATCATTGCAGAAGCAGAGGTTTTTATACTGTATCTAAGGTTTGGAATATTGTTTTTACTATTGTGGGATGTTGTTCGTAATAACTGCAAAAAACAATCCATAATTTTGTTGGGAGGTATAGCTTGTCTGTTAAGAAAATGTAAGCATTGTGGAAATGTGTTCACTGACTGCATATCGTGTGAAAACGACATGAAATGTGTGAATGGTATGGCCACAAAAGACCGATGCTGTGCTAATTGTATTTAGAGTTTTGAAAATGTGACAACTGGTTGGACAAATGCTTGTTAGCGACTGAAAAAAACTGTAATATATACAGCTCTGGAAAAAATTAGGAGACCACTACACATTTTTCTGATGTCATCCTACGGTTGCTGAGTGACATTCGAATGAGTTGAAAGTCATATTAAAAATTAATAGACCACTGCAAATTTGAATATGTCAAGTTTATTTGTCAGTGCAAACTTTTTCTATTTTTGTTGCAGTTTGTGGTGGGTGAGGATGGATCATGGGGATTGCTGTATGAGCAAGCCACTGCTGAGGGGCCTCCTATAGCCACTCTATTGGATCACATACTCAAGTTCTGGTACTGTCAAGACTTATATCATAATATAAATCATAACATGTGTATATATATATATGTATACATTATATCCTAAGAACTCATGTTATGGTTTTATTAATCTTATGTTGTGGTCCTATTAATTATTATTTTAAATTTAGCAGACTGGAGTGAATGACTAACATACATTATAGAGTGCAACAACATCAGTCTAATAAGTGATTACATTGCTGTGTCAGGAATGAATGTGAATTATTCACTTTGAGGACATGAGTTCTGAACAGTTGGCTGTTATCTGCATGTACAGTATTATTTGGTCTTTGCCCACTTATTTTCTTTTCTCTCTCTCTCTCTCTCTCTATCTATCTATCTATCTATCTATCTATCTCTCTTGCTCTCTGTCTCTATCTATCTATCTATCTATCTATCTTTCTCTCTCTCTTTCTCTCTCTCTCGCTCAGTAAAAAGGATAGGGCGGATAAGAGGAGAGCTCCATTAATTCCTCTTCCTATGCCAAAGAAACTCTATTTCTACATTGATCCCGAGATCAAGTGGGACATTGAGATGGCCAAACAGAATCTAGACATGTAAGTCTCACTCCCATTTTAAACCAATTATTACTTGGGGCAGATCAGGGTTACTTGACCAAGGAGTAACTTACGTTTACATTTAGTCAATTCAGACCAAGCAAGTGGGCGCTGGGTAAATCATTTACATCATTTTAGCAGACGCTTCTGTCTAAAGCGACTTAAATATGTAAATTACATTACAAGGGCCATTGTCCCCGGAGCAACTTGGAGTTAAGTACCTTGCTTAATTGATGGGAATTGAACCCACAACTTTTTCAAGATAGTGCAGGCTAGCCGAGTTCCTTAACCACTGCACTACCACCGCCCCCAGGTATACCAAGTCGAGAGAGTCAAACTTTTCATATGAAAAGTACTACGAAACTACAAAAAAATGTTTAACCCTGGTCTAATGCTGGTATGAGTGGTATATCAGTCTCAATGGCCAAACAAATAACCAGACATGATAAATCTCAGTCTCAGTTTTGGATAAGTCTCAGTCATTGACATCAAGGCTTCAAAAGAATTCCTTGAGATTGTTTTTCGTACTGAAAGAAAGAGGTAGGCCTAAGTCTAGGTAACATTTGCAGTGTACACACAAAAGCTGGCTTCAGGTATTAAAGTCAGATAGCGCAGAGCTACAAGGAGCTGATATGGTTCTGCGTGACCACATAGCACTATTTATCTACATCTTTATGTGGCTAACCCCTTCAGTTCCAAATAATAACTAGAAATATACCATCTCTCAATACCAAGTAGCGATACAGGAAATGCAAGACCGGTTAAGATCTGAGGATAGGATATGTGTCTTTATCAGTTTGATTGAAAATAAAACTTTTAGCAAACTCTTAGATAACATTTATGCGATTCATTAAATGCTCACACCATCGTTGCTGATATTTTTCTTAGTTCATTAGTTCAACTTTTCAGTTTATGATTTTCAGTTTAGAATAGAAATGTTATGGTAAAACTCCGTAATAAAACAGTTCCTTGCTCTTTTTTCCTGCATTTTTTCTTGCAGTCTAATCAATGACCTGGACATAAATTGCTTTAATTTCCAACGCTTTGGTAAGGAGCTCGCTAAGCGACTAAACCTCAGTCCCAATTCACTCATCCAGGTGGGTCTGCAACTAGCCTATCAGAGGTGAGTTCAGAGGACACATGGAATCATGTGTCACATGGAATCATCTCCTCAGAACATTTCTGTGTCTCGTTTTACATGTGGCAAATACACAAGTCACAACATGTAAATACAAACATTTTGGATCTGTTAGGAAGGACGTTTGAGCTTTAGGCTAACTTGTGTAACCCACTTTTTAGGCAATTTTGCTAAGCTAGGCTAAGGTGGAGGGTGTCAGACTGGCTATAGAACACATAGAGATGAGAAGGGTATGCATCCTCTTTTCTAATTCTTGGATAGATGGCAAATGGGCAGATTTCCCAAAAAGTTGGTGTGTTCCTTTAAGCACTGTGGAATATAGTACAGCAGTAAAGTTGATTGCTGAGACTAACCTTTATAGAAATCTATTTTAAGGCTTTAAAGTGCGTCAAGCCAGCCTCACCTTTGCTTTGCATTGTGTGTGCTAGACATTAGTTGTTGTAAATGGAATCATAGAAATCAATTTCATTCAGTTGAATTAAAATGAGATGGACAAAAGATTAAAAAGATATGGACATGTTACGTACAGTTTGCTGTGACTTACTTGCTGTGATTCCAAATAGCCACTCACCCCTGATGACCTTTGATCTTTGCAGGGTTCATGGAGAGCTGTGCACTTCCTGTGACATTGCCTCGCTCAGGATGTTCAGGGCAGGACGTACAGACTATATCCGCTCTCCCACCAACCAGAGTCTTACATTTGTGATGGCTTTTGATGACCCTAATGTCTCGGTGAGGAACTTGTTGGTAGAAACATTATAGCTAGTCCAGTATAGCTAGTATTTTGAATATTTAAAGATAAACATTCCAAGTTTTTTGTTGATCGATGTTTCTTGGATGTTAATGAGCCAAAATGATCAAATAGATTGCCCAATTGTGCATTGTAATCATATTCAGTTCTTCTAAGATCACCGGAATTTTTATTTTAAATTTGAGTGAAACACAGTAGCTGTTAGGGCTGCACGATTATGGCCAAAATAATAATCACGATTATTTTGATCAATATTGAGATCATGATTATTAATTAATTTTAGTGACAAAAATATTTTTTCCTTAAACATATTGGACTTGCTATCTGGCTCATCCAAATTCTTCCCTTCACATTTACTCCCCTAAATTACTGCAAATATAGACTTGACTGCGACTTCCAGACTTCCAAACAAATTTTTTGTGCATGCTACTTTGTCAATATTTGGGGAAACGTTAACGGCCCACCGGTAATCCCCCCCAACGCTCCCCATTAGCCAGTTAAGCTCTGCTTCTTGTTCCTGAGTTTAATCGCTTAGTCCAGGGGATTCCAAACTTTTTGACTCAAGGACCACATTGGGTTTTGAAAATTGGCTGGCGGGCCACACACTAATAATAATAATAATAATAATAATAATAACATTTTGTATTATTTAAATGACAACTTAATTCCTTAAGAAATACTGTTAATTTGATGCTGTTTAAATCATTTATAAATGGTGCACTGTCAAAGACTCTTTGCTATGGCTAGTGCTGTGCCTATGGCTGTGCCCTCTTACAGTTTATAATGGTCAGTAGTGGGAACTACTGTTGCCATCGCGCGCTCTCCCTCTTGTGCACTCATACTTTCCCAAATGGAGTAGCATAACATAGTTAGATCTGCTGCTATCTCGATGTAACAAGCTGTTTTGACATTGACATCGTACATTGAGTGTAAAGCAGTTTGCAATAGCCTAAAGTTGACCATAACGTTGTCTATCGCTGGAAAGAAATAGCGAGCAGCCTATGATCAACTGCTCAGCGGACCGGATTAAAGTGCGTGGCGTGGCCGCAGTTTGGACACCCCTGGTTTAGTCATTCTTTGATATGTAATAGGGCTGTCAATTGATTAAAAAAATAATCTAATTAATTACATACTCTGTGATTAATTATTCTAAATTAATCGCATATATAATTTTTGCTGTGAAAGTATTTTAAATATTTAAATTCAAACAAATCATTGAATAATCAGCATTAGTGACATTAAAGTTCAAAAACTCTTTTATTATTATTTTAATAATGGCCATAATAATCTATGATATGACCTAATATGCTGAGGAAATAAATTCAAAAGAGCTTCGGGAAGAAGTTGTTTTTCACATACAAGGCATTTCAGGCCACAGATATAACCTGGGGGACACAATGAAAATAAATTAACACTCCCCTCAATGTCAACACTATTTCTTTGCAATGTGCGACTTTAGAGTTGATGAACTCCGGTGATATGCAAATTCCTTGCTGCATACATTGCAGAGGACTAATCAACACTTTATTTTTATCAACACATCAGGCCGTTTTTTAAAAGTAAATGTTCCAATCAATGATCTAGGCAGCACATTTTCTTCTCTCTCCTTCATTTTACAGTCTACAGGTTACTGACTACAACGGCTCGGGGTCAAAAGTCATACGGAATCGGAAATGAATCAGTTATTTTGACAGCCCTAATATGTAAACCACTGACGTGTAGGCTACATTTTCATTATTGTTCACTCGTTTTGCGTAGGCTGTGTTAACATAATGCTAGTCCACAGTGCATCCAAACTGAGCAGTGCATCAGGCTGAGCAGTGCAGGGAACAGCTGTCATTGGTAGGCTGCATGCAGGCACATGGTCAGACAAGTTTAAGGAGCGCTTGATTTGTTTTGTAGCGGAGCATTCTATGGGTTGCCAGGTTGGTTCTATGGGTAGAGCACGCATTTTTAATATCGCTCGATCACACAAATTTGATCGTGGGAAGCCAAAATCGTGATCATGATTAAAATTCGATTAATTGTGCAGCCCTAGTAGCCGTGTGAGCTATAGTGACTTCAGTGAGAAGGGTCATTCTACAGAAACTTGCATTTTTCTGTCCCGACACTTTGCAGACACTTTCTGTTCCACTTTGAAAAACACCTAATTGTTGCACTCTCTTTGTATTTCTAAGTAAAACAATATGTTAACTGAACAATTATATGTTTTTGAGCCATCAAAGTGACAGTATTTATTTTTAAATCGATTTTATAGGATTCCAAGCACCACAAAAGTGCCCGTCCCAACCCTCATATATACGGACTGAGGCCAAAAACATGTTTTTAAAATAATTGAACTACAATAATGCATGCATAACTATCACATTTTATTATATAAGCAATATTTATACAAAATATCAAATGAATATGATTATTTCATTAAAAATGTCCCTGGTGTTAATGCACAACAACACTCTTATTTTGAAATACAATCAATCATACTAATGACACCACTGGACTTACTTTTACTTAATACCTGGTATATAAAGAAAGGCAAATGTTAAATCAACAGCCTCCTTTCATTCAGCAGAAATGTTAGCATTTATATCATGATTTCTTATTGAAGCCCTTAGTCAAAGTCACTGATATGACCTTCTTAACTCCTAGGGAAATTAAAGAAAATAGAATACACAATAGGATTCAGTGCCATACTATAGTGAGTCTAGCCTGACTAACAACATATTTTTTATTCCCTATAGCAGCCATTTTGTAAAATGCAGTTTTTCACAAAATTGTCACTGGTGTTACCGTCACATACTTTTTGGTAACACCAGTGACAACTTACCATTGACGAAGACGTAAAGTAACACCAGTGACTCATTAAGCTGTCCCTAATGTGTATTCTTGCAGCAAAACACAATATTTTTTTGGACATTTTGCCATGCAAAAAATGCACGTTTCTGTAAAATAACGGTTTTATTTATTTATTTGTTTCACAGAGAGAAGCAAAGGTGGAGTTACTACGAGAGGCAGTGGAGGCTCACACACAACTCACTGATCAGGTAGCCTAATTATGAACTGACAGAAAAAGACAGCACAACTGTTGGTCTATTAAGCTTTGTCTCCAAGTGTTGAACTTAATTGTGAATTTTCATATGAGTGAGTCACAGGTCCTCTGGTCACATTGAAAAATATAGGAATGTTTGTCAGTAATGTGTCTGTCAATAGTGGACTTTTGACTTCTGGTTTAAAGAGACAAATGGTCATGTGGTCGTTTTATTATTCACCACTTCCCAGAATCCCCATGACTGGGACATTCCTCTGCCAACTTGTTCCTCAATTGCCTGGTGGGAATGTTAATGTATTGCATGACATACCCATAATATACCCTACAAATTGTTTCACTTAGACTATAACAGATGCCCTTTGTGAATATCTCATTATATGAAAACACAACATATCCTCATACAGTATACATTTGACATTTTTGATATCAGGCACTACAGGGGCAGGGCATCGATCGCCACCTGCTGGGCCTAAAGCTTCAGGCCATTGAGGAAGGCCTGAGTGTACCCAGCATGTTCATGGACACGGCCTATGGGTTAGCCACGCACTGGAAGCTACGCACAGGACAGGTATGAGTCAATCTCTCTGTGGCTATTTTCAGTTGTGAGGATATGAGGGGAGTGTCTGAGCATGGGTTTTCAAAATCCAAAAGAGACTCGCCTGAATTAAACCAGCGTTCTTATCCGTGATATTCCTCAGCCAACAATGGGCGTCACCATGACACCTCAGTATTCAAACATACAGTTTTGTATTTCCGGCCAAAGCTGTGTTGTATTGATTTTAATGTGGCGGTAGACTGTGTTTGACGTATCCTAAGCCATACAAAAGCAAACTACTATTTCTCATATATTATATAGAATATCCATATTGAGTGCAGGATACTTACCTGGCAGGGGTAATACAATGATCAAGAAGGTTGTTTGCCCAGGGCGAGGCTCGGCCATTGCACATCCGGTCGTGCTGACCCCTGCGAATTCCTCAAATGTGGGAATCTCGACTGCACAATTTCTGGTAGTGGGGGACTGCGTTCGCGCTCTCCCCGGACCTGTAACCGGAGGGTTGCCGGTTCGAGCCCCGACCAGTAGGCCGCGGCTGAAGTGCCCTTGAGCAAGACACCTAGACCCTCACTGCTCCCCGAGCGCCGCCGTTGTTGCAGGCAGCTCACTGCGCCGGGATTAGTGTGTGCTTCACCTCACTGTGTATTCACTGTGTGCTGAGTGTTTCACTAATTCACGGATTGGGATAAATGCAGAGACCAAATTTCCCTCACGGGATCAAAAGAGTATATATACTTATACTTATACTAGAATTGTCAACAAGAAGCATATTCTAGTTAGCCTGCTGAGACTGCACTACGTTATAATGTAAGCAGAATGGACGGAAGATGAAAACCCTCACAGAAGCAGGGTTTCATGAATAAGGTGAATAAAACATATATATACTTTCATCTGTTACTTCAACAATACAGCTGGATTGAGAGTACACTTGCAGGATCTCACATCAGACTCTGTTGTCATTGAGATGAGGAAACACAATGATTACTACTACATAATCCTTACACAGGTCATAGTCTTAAAATTAGAGACCAAAGTCTTGCAGATCTAGACTTCTAGACTAGACTTTTCTGACAATTAGCACAACACTGTTACCATAGACCAGTGTCTCTCAAACTTTTTCAGACCAAGGATCACTTAACCAATAAAAAAAAAAATCATGGACCACCTAGCTAAAAGTAGACCTACTTCAACAGTATATTACACAATAGGCCTACTCACTGAACCACCTTACTTATTGTCTTTGCACCTTGCTTATTGTGCCAGAGGATTCATAGGATTTCAAGTGGCGTAGCTTACATAGACAGTGTTGCAGAACTGTTTGGATTTACATACAAGTTGGTTCAACATGGCAAACAACTCATCTATATTATATTTTACCACATCTGCTCGCGGACCACTTGGGATAGCTTGCGGACCACCAGGGGTCCACCAGGGGTCCCCCAAACACTGCCATAGACCATAAAACCAGCCCTTGACTCACAATAACAAAAATCCGCCGTCGATTTAAGCAACATCTTGTGAAAGAGGCCATGAGTGGTCCTGTGACATTCTTCACATTGTGAAAGAGGCCTGCAAAGTGCACACACCCATCTTCACCTCAGTGGGCAGACAGTGCACATTAGCATAAGAGCTTGTGCACTGTAGGTAATTAGAGTCGATTCCTCACATGACTACAAGATCTTTGTCTTTCATTTGTTTTACAGTGTAAAGGCAAATCTTTGTTGAATGGCTTATCAGATAACTGACACTCCTTTTTTCATAATCTCATAATCTCTTTTGGTTGTTAAAAATAGCTGTCAGCCTTCAGCGATAAATGAACATCGTTTTCACATCGTTGATAAAACCTTTTGCCATATTGTTTGATCTATGGTGAAACTTGTCATCTTGTGATGAGTTTCACCTTGTGATAACATGCATACAGCATAGGAATTGAATCATTAAGCACAATACAGGAATTTAATTATTAAGCACAATAGATAACCTTTGATTGTTTGAATCTGTGTGTATATATACCCCGTGGGTCGCGACCCAGTCTTTGGGAACCAACGGGCTAAATGACAGTTGTCTCAATCCCAAACCATCTCATGTCCTTTGTTCCTCTTCTTTGTCGACTCCCTCATCAAGGTACCCTCAAACACAGACAGTGTGATGTGTTTTGGGCCGCTTGTCCCTGACGGCTACGCTGTCTGCTACAACCCCCAGTCCGACCACATTCATTTCTCCGTCACCGCCTTTAACTGCTGTGAGGAGACCAACTCTGAGAAGCTGGCCGTGACCTTGGAGAGCACGCTGCATGACCTTCAATTGCTGCTGGAACCCACTGCATAAACACTCCGCTGGATCTGTGGTTTAGTAATTAATGTGTATTTTGATTTCCCAAAGTGTCAAAGTACAACTGCTGGCTTCATTAGCCTTTGTTTGATGCACCCTAAACGCTTCTATGGGACTGTGGTACTGGACTGTGAGGAGACTGTCTTTGTAACTTTTGGTTCCCTGACCTTAATACTGATCATAAGAAATAAAAAAGAGACACAAGGCAGTCCGAGACACCACAGTGCATAGCTGAGGGAGGGGCTGAGAAGTACCTGGATGCTTTAGCTGTCATTTCCAGTGACCATGTGGTTTGAACTGGTTTAGCCAATTTTAACTTTTGAAGTTTTCTGGCATTGTTTGTTCCTGTTGCCAATATTGTGAACAACAGCAATGGGAGTCTTTCAAACAAGTTTGTTATTACCATGTGTGAGTGAATTACAAGAGAAATCTGCTAACTGAATTCTTACTTTTTAAAATGTGAAAACTACCACTACTCACAGGTGCATGGTTAATGTTTAATTGGGACCAAAAATGTTAAGATAAGTGTGCTCAGTGAATCTGTACCACATTGGAAATTGTACATTAATTAAAAAATGGATAACATTTCTATCTCTGTTGTAATATATTTGAATATTTTTATCTTGAGATGTGACATGCAATATATTTAGTGTGCTATCATGTAGGATTGAGTAGTCTGGGAGTATGTGCTCAAACTAGAGCACATTTTTAGATTAGATGTGATTGTGAAGGTAACTCCATATTCTCTGAATCATTCTGTTGATGATTACTGATATCATTCTGATAATTACTTATGCTATATGATACAGTACACAATAGTTGATTTTAGTATGACAGATAATTACTTCCTTTATTTACATATTTTGGTTAAATCAGTTTAGCGAAACCGGAAATGACTTCACTGGCGGCGTGATCAAGAAACCGGAACAAACAGGTTGGATACAAATACAGACTTGATGCAGCACGCCATATGCCGACGGAGTTGATAGAAAGTGGTGATGAGTAGAAACGTTCGTTAGCTAGTAAACAAACAAAAACACATGCACATTTAACCAGAATAGGGCTGTAAATAGCTGGGCGTTGACAAAAGGGACCCGTTCACATCTGTAATGTTTTAAGGCTGTTTTTACATTCAGTATTTTGCTTCAGGTATAACAATGACCAGCTAGCTTGGTAACCGCTGCCTGCTTAACGTTTTTGCTGCTTGTTTTTACTGTTCGGACGTGCTGTTGTTTAAAAAGGGTTTAAGAAAGGGACCGTGTCTGGGGAAAACGCAATGTCAGTGTTTTGCGCAAGAGTAACGTTACATCACCAGAAGAAAAGCGGGGCGACCAGATTATTGTGGTCCCTCCTCGGAGCCTGTTTTTTCTCCGCTGTTTTGGGGTACCGACCAGTGATCATTGTCCATGGACTATTCGACAGCTCCGGCGATTTTGTAAATTTGCAAAGATTTATAAATCAGGTGAGTTTAACTTATCTATAGTGAATAACTCTAGAAAGTAGCACATGCGACCTTGTTGATATACCAAACATCTTTGAGCAAACTTAGTGACTTAAAACGATAAGGCACTTGTGGAACCTTGAATGGTCACACTTTGCTTTGTGTCCTGCAATCTGAGATTGGATACATATTAATCCTTTTCTTCAGGAAATGTGTTTTGGCGTTCGTTGCATTGTGCATTTGATTTTTAGAAGATTGTCAACACATCAGCCTCACTAGTATTTTTTTTTTAATATATATATATATATATATATATATATATATATATATATATATATACCACTAGGCTTAAGCTGATGCCACTAGGTCATTAGAATTGTTAGCGCGTAATTGTGTTACATTTTAACAGCGCGTAAATTTAACAATCTGGCCAATAACTGATGCAGAGTCCAGACAGGCCAGATGTTCATATCTGGTGGAACATCGTGTATCATTGGCGGTTACTGGGTGGGACGACTGACTCAGCGCTTTCAAGGCTCCAGGCAGTAAACCAACTAACAGTCGTAATGGCCATGTTGAAGATGACTGATGTGAAATCCTATATCCTATCAGGCTAAATGTGATGACCCTCTGTGTTTAGAGCATATTCATTCATGGGCCCCCCAAAAAATCTAGCAGCGACAAAGAATTAAGCACACAATACACTCATTTATTGTAGTACACAGTTAGTGTAAAAGTACACAAGTACACAGTTTCTGTAAAATAAATATACAAGATCCATCACACCACCATCTCATTTCTCGACTTTTCGTTGCTGAGACTCTAACCTCAGTTTCCTTCCTTCCTTCTACCCAGTCTCACCCAGGCACAAATGTGTCAGTGATCGACCTGTTTGACAGAAGCGCCAGCCTACAGCCGCTATGGAAACAGGTGGAGGGGTTCAAGGAGGCAATCTATCCCATAATGCAAAATGCTGCTGATGGCGTCCACCTCATTTGTTACTCTCAAGGTGATTCCTCTGAATGTTAATGTGTATGTGGGATTGTCCTTAGATAGGTACACTTTGACTCTAACCAGCAATATGAAGTGCAATGGTAAATTGTCTATTCAAAGCAAAACATAGAAAGTAAGCCTTTAATTTAAGCTAGATATAAGGTAAATAGATAGAAAGATGTCTTGTATGCAGAGAAAGAAAGAAAGAAAGAGGTGAGCACAATAGTCATACTTCCATTAAGATACATTAGGTCTTAATGGAAGCCTCTTCAGATAATGGTTGATTCACTAATGGTTGATTGACTCCTAGAGTCCATTAGGTCCAAAAATATAGCTGCATATAAATCAGTGCAATTAATTCCTTTACCTATAGTCCTACTTTAACCCAGTGAAACTGTTTTTTCAGGGAAGATTTAGACATTGATGAAGAAAATAGTAATGATGCATCTCTTCAGCTACTTTAATATATTGTATCCTCTATGTTATCCTCTAATGTAACCATGTTTGAGAAACAGAATGCAGAATTTTAGGGCAGAGGTGTTATTATGACCGCCGCGCAGCGAAGCGGCGGTCATATAGGTTTAGTCAGATTTGTTGTTTTTTTTTCTGTTTTTTTTTTTTTTTCTTTTTTTTCTTTTTCTTTTTTTTTTTTTTTTTCTTTTTCGCATGCCCAAATTTCCGTCAATGATTCCCGGGACACTGAAAGACCGGGGTACACGAAACTTGGTGGACATGTAACCCCACATGGATAGCATGGAACCATCGTTTTTCGTTTTGATCTGTAGCCCCCCCGCTGAATTGGACCCCCCGAAAGGAGGGTAGGGCAGACACAGTTTTCTGTGAATATCTCGAAAACCGTAGGGTTTAGGAGGACCATTTTTTTTTTGTATGTTGATCTCAAGGGTCCATGTCAACCCATTCCATAACCACTCATTTCATGTATAGCGCCACCTAGTTAAACACAAAAAAGTAAAAATGAGGTGGTGTAATTGAAGGTATCTGTGACCTAACATAGTCAAAACTGCACGAAATTGGAAGTGTAGGATCATTATGACACCCTCTGTATGCACGCCAAGTTTTGTGGAATTCCGTTTATGGGGGGCCACACAATAAATGAATTTATGTTACTATACACCAACTGGCCTGTAGGTGGCCGGAGACAGTTTTCTGTGAATATCTCGAGAACCGTAGGGCCTAGGAGGTCCACCTTTTTTTTGTATGTTGGTCTTAAGGGGGCATGTCAACCCATCCCATTACCACTTATTTCATGTATAGCGCCACCTAGTTAAAAATTAAAAAGCAAAAAATTAGGTGTTTTCATCTCAATATCTCTGGCTGACAAGGTCAAAACTGTACGAAATTAAAAGTGTAGGATCATTATGACACCCTCTGAACGCATGCCAAGTTTTGTGTACTTTCGTTCATGGTGGGCCTTACAATAAAATAATTTATGTGTACATTTAGTGACGTACACCAACAAGGATTCCCGGGACACTGAAAGACCGGGGTACACAAAACTTGGTGGGCATGTACCCCCACATGGATAGCATGGAACCGTCATTTTTCATTTTCATCTGCAGCCCCCCCGCTGGACTGGACCCCCCGAAAGGAGGGTAGGGCAGACACAGTTCTCTGTGAATCTTTTATGGTATGTTGGTCTCAAGGGCCCACATCAACCTGGCTCATAATCACTCATTTGTGATTTGCCCCCTCCGCCCCGGTCAAAAATGAAAATGCAATATTATTCTGCTTTAATCGCCCCTATCTTCAGTTAAGATGTTCAGAACTGCACCAAATTTTATGTGTATGATTGACCTGGCATTCTCTGGGGGTCTGGGGGTATGCCAAGTTTCGTAGAATTTCATCCATGGGGGGGGCTAAAAAAATTAGGTTATGTGTACATTTAGTGACTGTACACTCATTGGCCTGTAAATGGCGGTGCACACATATAAACATGCACACACACAGGCACCCACATACTATCGGTATTAGAACGGCCGATACATAATTACAAATTCAATAGGATCAAAAGAAAGCCAAAATATTCATCATCATCATCATGGCTGCATTTTCAGTATTGGCGATAAGTAGTCGTTTGTCCACTAGATGGCGCATCGTTGCAGTGAGACGTAATTTTTTTGGAAGTTAAAAGTGGGTTGAAAAAATAATGGACACTTCCTACAAGGACTGTAATTTACCGCAGCAAACATCTAATAAGGACAGGACGATGTTCACATGAAGTGTAAGTGAGGATGAAGTGAGGATGTTTATCGGACATGCTTGGTTTTTACTGCAGGTACGTTAATCTTGTAATATCAATAAGGACCTAGGTAATGTTACCGTTAGCGTTGGTTGAGTGATGGAGGCCCATTTGATTGATTGCATTTGTAGAAAACTATAAATGCGGTTATACCAAGCAAATTGATAGCAGCACTGTTTGTATCTTTCGACTGTCATTTATTGCACGTGCTACAAAATCATTCTGTGCAATGGAAGATTTACCAACGTTACACCGGTCTGATACAGTTTTGCCTATACATGCGTGAGACTGAGACGCCTGTTTATTTTGTTTTAAGTGCGTGCAGGGTGTGAGAGGGGAATCGACGTGCTTTGATTCCAGCTTGGTAGTTGTAGTCTGTGAAATTAAAAAGCACGTGTGTGTGAAGTATCCAAACAATGACACCTTCATTTCATTATGGCTGCTTTAGCAACACACCTTAAGCTACTGTGTAGTGGGTCCCATTTAGAAGTGGCTACTTCATTCGCGCTTTCCTTGACTCATGGAACTGCGTGAATGTTATTACAACTTTTCGCCACGATATGGCAGTTTAAGTCCGCTTGATACTGTAAGTCGTAAGCCATTGGTTTCCAAAGGAGATTTTATTTGTGTCGCCAGCATAGCCTATTGACAATTTATGTTGTAAATAGGCCTACCTTATAATCCTACCTGTAGCTTAGGGAAGCTAACAGCTTTCTATTAGGATCTAGTTTGTTAGTTACAGTTTTGTCATAACTCCCTAATGCATTTTTGCATTTAGAATAGCCAGAGCGTGTATATCTCAATCTGAAAATTAAACAATATCGGGTGCCTATGGACTAGGCTGGGTGAACCCAGCCTGATCTGCCCGCTATTTATTTTTTCATTTCTTAAAAGATTGAGCTTGGTCTGATGAAAGCCAGACTAGCCATGGACCTCAGTTACACAATGCAAGGGAACATGAATCAGCCTATATTTGCACGAACAATAACGGACAAAAGCTCTTCAACTTTGTCCCGTTAAAATGTGTATGAACAGTCTAGCGACGCATTTCATCAAGGCCCATTTGGACATGTCAATTATTTGCACCACTGGTTAGATGTAAAACAGCATTTCGTTTCAGACTACTGTTACTTAATTTGTGCATTAACAATAACGTTTCAGACTACTGTTACTTAATTTGTGCATTGACAATAAAGTATTACATGAACTAAAGATGACTAAAATCTTATGTAGAAGAAGAAATATTCACAAAAAATCCATCCATCCAAAAATGACCTTTGTTTTTGATAGCTGTTGAAAACGGCATGGAACTGACAGAGATGTTTTTGTTTATAAATACATAAAAAAAAAAAAAAAAAAAAAATAACATTATGCTGATACCTTTTGCTTTTCCCAAATACAATGTAGCCTACAGGTGTAAGTGACCTTTCATCAATCCAGTTGCAATGGATGAACTGTGATGACCTGCCCTACTTGTGATTGTTTAGAGATTTTAAAGGTTTTATAACAATGCTACATCTTCTTTGGCTATTCTACAATCTATTCACCTTTTCAGCACAAGTAGGCTACTTTCTGTGCAGCTGCACACACACACTCAGGCATGCCAAACAAGCATACACAAAAGTTTCAAGAGTGGGGGATGGAGTAAAAGATGGAGACAAATTGAAGTGTGATTTATTTTCGCGGAATGGATGTACAGGACTGAGCGGCGGTCATATTTTGTACCGCTATGCGGTACATCTAGTTTTTTTAACCACTCATTAAAATCCTCTTATTTTTTCCTCAGGCGGTCTGGTGTGCAGAGGCATTCTGTCGACCCTCTCGGACCACAATGTCCACTCTTTCATTTCGCTGTCCTCACCTCAGGCTGGCCAGTATGGAGGTACATTTCAAACGCAGCAGTTTCTGATGGCTAACCTCAGTTCCCCACACCTCAAAATGCACTTCTTTTTTTGGGTGGTGGTAGTGTAGTGGTAAAGGAGCTGGCCTAGCGTGTAGTAGCCAGTCAAGTTGTGGGTTCAATATAGGGATTCCACTGTTGTGCCCCTGAGCAAGACACTTAACCCCAAGTTGCTCCGGGGACAATGTAATCCCTTGTAATGGAATTGACATATGGAAGTCACTTTGGATTGAAAAGTGTCTGCTGAATGAATAAATGCAAATAAGTGTATCCACAGCTAAAAGTGCACTTTTGTTTTTTCGTCTCTCATTGCCATTTTTTGTATGGTTGCCACTCTGCTTTCATTCACTGTCTATCCCATTTTGTTTTTTCCAGACACGGATTACCTGAAGTACCTCTTTCCTTCCTTTGTCAAATCAAACCTGTTTCACTTCTGTTACACATCTGTGGGTCAAAGAATATCCATCTGCAATTTCTGGAATGGTGAGGATTGTGGAAAACCATTATAGAAACAATAGTGTGCAGAAAGGCTTTTGCTATGCAGTTAGACACAGTGTCAATAGTGTTTCTTAAGATAGGGAGTGTTGTTTTTGTTGGTGGGGCAGTCGTGGCCTACTGGTTAGGGCTTCGGGCTTGCCGGTTCAATCCCCGACCAGTAGGAACGGCTGAAGTTTCCTTGAGCAAAGCACCTAACCCCTCACTGCTCCTTGAGTGCCGCTGTAGCAGGCAGCTCACAGCTCTGGGTTAGTGTGTGCTCACTGTGTTTCACTAATTCACGGATGGGAATTTCACTAATTCACGGATGGGATACATGCAGAGATCAAATTCCTTGTATACGCAAGTATACTTGGCCTAGAAACCTGATTTACATTTACAATCATTTTGTAATTGTGTAATTGTTGTCATGCATGATAAGAGGTTCTAAAGCTGCAGTTGGCAAGATTGTTTTGATCATATTCACTGAAACCGACACTATGCTCCGACAGATCAACATAAATCAGCCCGTTTTAGAAAAAAACCCGCACTTCTACCTCCACCTAGAGCCTGTTATTTGTTTTGCAAAAATCCACAGCTCCCGGTTCTTCTGGTCCAATCAGAGCAGGGCTGTGTGAGATCTGACTGTCAATCACACTCTGGTGCACACTGACAAGCACAAACTCGATGAGAGGGTGCACAGTGGTAGTGGGAGAGGGGTATGAGAGTTGTAACCATTCAAAATTTTGGCTAAGTCCCCTCAATCTGTCAGACTTGCCAACTGCAGCTTTAAGAGCAACATTTTGTAAGATTCTATGGGAACTTTTCGACACATGACATGGGACAGTTTTCATGGACATGGGACACATTTCTGACCATATTGTTTTGATTTAACAAATGAAAGTCATTTTGCATAGACTGACACCATTTTTATGCAAACATCACTATAGAATATGTTTATGGTGAATGATTATGTGTCGGTCAGTTAAGTTTGTCTCATGATGAGTGTATATGGATTTGTGTTTGTTTGTAGATCCTCATCACAGAGATATGTATATCAACAGCAGTGACTACTTGGCACTGCTGAACAACGAGAGATCGAACCCCAATGCTACCCGTAAGTCAGTCGTGTGTGTGTGTCTGTGTCTGTGTGCGCGTTTGCGTGTGTTTGCGTGGGTGTGGGTGTGTCATGGCAGCAGTGAAATGTGTAATGCTTACCTGTGATACCCATCTGGGTTGATTGACACGGCACATCTGTTGAACTGTGTGTATGCATGGAAGGGAAGAGTGTTTGGTATGTATGGCTAACTTGAGACTGTGCGTGTGTGCTTAGGGTATGATCTGTGATCCACTGAAGGTCCTAAATCACTGGCATTGTCATGTCAGTGTAAGGTGTCCTCTACAGAATAGACAATCTAGCCGGAAGTGTTCTAGTATCATCAGCCACAGCTAAAATCATGTCTTTGAGTTTCCTCAAAATTTGGGCCCCAAGATGTATCTTAACTTTTTTTGTCTTGTTAGAAACACAATAGGGATTAGTTTGTTCAGAAGTGGAAGGGCCATCTGGAGTATTCTTGTTTTGACAGAAAAGGAGCGGGTCAACGTATAGTTCTGAATAAGTCACCAACTGTGTGGTGAACAACAATCCTGAGAAAATATTTTACTTTCTGGTGTCTGAAAGTTTTCTTAACTTTAGTAATGACTTAATGATAATGATAACTCTGAGTCCCAGGCCCAGATATGTTGAGAACCACTAGACAGCCGAATTTAGCCATATAAGCCAATTCAATGTGTATCAAACCTATGTTGGTGACCACATGTGGATTAATTAGTGTCTTGATCTTACAGAGTGGAAAAACAACTTTCTTCGCATGAAGAAGCTCGTCTTAGTTGGCGGGCCAGATGACGGAGTCATCACTCCGTGGGAGTCAAGGTGAGCCTATGCTATTGTCTGTAATTTAATCCTTCGGGATTTTCCTCACAAATCATGTGATGCGTCTCTAGGTGTGTTTTATAGCCTGGTCTACTTTCTGCCGTACAGCACTGACCTCATGTCTTTTTCCAAAGTGTCAATATGAAATGCATGATTTTATGACCTGGCATTGGTGTTATGGTGGTGCTAAGTGTCTGTATCTCTCATATTTTATTGTCTCTTTTCTCCCACAGTCAGTTTGGATTTTATGACGAAAACGAAACTGTTGTTGAAATGAAGAACCAGGAGGTATGTTTGTTAAATATGTTTATACTTTGTGATGATGTCCCAGGTAACAGTGTCTCATGTCCGTGCCTGACACATTTCTGCAAAGGACATACACCCCTCAGAGTCATAATTAGTCGCTGTCCCTGTATGAGGTTATTTTGCTCTTTGATAAATAAAAATAAATGCCTGATACAAAGACCAGCCTTTATCCATTTACATTTTACATTTAACATTAACAGCATTGATTAATAAGCATATAACAAACATTTATTCATTTAAAAAGTGACATGTCTTCCATCACTCCCTAACTTGTTGTAGTTTAATTTAAGAGTAACTTTTTAAAGAATGGCCCCACTAATGGAAATTTCCCATCTCCTAGGAAGAGTGGCTAGATATGACACTTGTGCATTATGGTTTTGGAGACCATGTATATCCATCTTTTGCTATTTCTTGGCCTTTCTTCAAGAACAAAGTCACTCCTAAATCCTTTGTACAGCCACTGTCCCAAGCACTTGTAGCCAGTTGAACTGATCCCTTCCCTCTCCTGATCTGCCTTGCTCAGGTGTACCTGCGGGACACGTTTGGCCTGAAGACGCTGCAGGCTCGTGGGGACATGGTCCTATGCGCAATGGCTGGCGTCCAGCACGTCTACTGGCACTCCAACCAAACGGTGTTCACTACCTGTATGGAGAAGTGGCTGACCTAAGGCGCTCGTCTTCCTCTCGGGTACCATGAGGGTTAGACACACGGCCCGATCCGACCCTTATAACTCAACCAACCCACCCAACCACCCAGCCACTCACTTACTCTCTCACCCCTGTGCCTTTTCCGTCAGAGAGTGAGATGCACACAGTCAATGCAAGACGAGGCAAGAAGACGTGGTATATTTTTCAGCAGAATTTCACATATACAAATACAGTATATTTGAACGTGTTTTTTGTTTTGTTACGACAAACAACAAAATGAAACAAACTTATGTCCTCACCCTATGTGTGGAAAAGCACTACACGTTCAATCAACTTTACACTTCCTACTGCAGTTTACTCCGCACACAAACATCTTTTTTACCATTTGTAAATGTGTGCCTATGTGTGATCCATATAGAACGACTTAGTCTATGAATCATTGTGCCTGAGAAGACTTCTGCTGTCTCAATGCAAGCATCGAGTCTAATTCGAGGTTTTACTTCATGCTCAATCATGTCATGAATATATATATATTTTTAATTATTATTTTATTTTGCTTTTAAAGCATGTTAGCTCACGTATGCAGTAGAAATCATGCCTTAAATGTTCAGTCATCCGTAAGAGTTACATTTAAACCGAAAGTGCTACACTGCTCCTGAGTACACCTTTGGCATCATGCTCTCTTGAGCATGAAAATCTAGTGTAAATTTGATTATACTATACCATTCCCGTGATTAAGTTACATATGAAGTCACCAGCCGCTGGCAAACACACACTGACTTTTTGCCCAAAGAGTGCAACTTCTAACTGCTTGTGCCCCTGTGCCACCCCTAGTGTCACACCCCTGAGGGACAGTAAAGTGAAATAGAGAATAGAACTATAAGAAAGGGACAGGTGGAATAGAACTATAAGAAAGGGAAACGTAGAAACTCATTAAAGGGAAAAGTGTTCTTAGGAATTATAGGGCAATGCTAGACTGACATTCATCTGTACCGTTGTCTTATGTGTTCCATGCCGTGACATACCTCTCATTGAAACTAGTAGACACACACACCTCAGGCCAGGGCTCAAGATCTATTTTATGTGGAGACGAGTCTGGCAAGAGTTGACAAGCTGTTTTATTATTTAATCTTTGTAATGTATTTTAATGTTGTTGTAGTGTGTGTGTGTGTGTCTGTTTATGTATGTGTGGGTGTGTGACTGTGTCTGTGTGTGTGTGGGTAAGAGAGAAAGAGAGAAAGAGAGGGAAAAAAGGGACTTAAAAGGGAAAAGTGAAGTCCGTACTTGCACAAAAGGGTATGGAGTGTAAATGTCTATTTGAAAGCTATCCTTTAGGATTGAAAGGAAATAACCTTCTCATGTAGATATTTTATTAATCATGGCAGTATTGTGTGTGTGTGTTTAATTTATCTACTTGTACTGTGTAATGCTTGTTTATTTCTCTGCTTTTGAAAAAAAAAAGAAAATAAGTTTTAATTTATGTTTATGTATTCTAGTTTGCATATCTTTTATCTTCTTCTACTGTTCTTACTATTATTATTTTATTTTTAAAGATCAATTGGTCAGTGGTAGACCATCTGAACTTTCATTCAGAAAAAAAGACATTTAGTCCTTGATCTAGATTGGCCAAACAAACCCATTTCTCTTATCGTTGTTTGAGGTTATGTTAAGGTTTCCTTTCCTCATGCTTCTCCTTAATTTGGACAAATGATTCACAGACTGATGATTGTCCAATTTTGTTGTGTGTGTTATTATCTATTATTGTGTCACTTAGCCTAGAGTGGTCCTGAAGGTCAGGGTTTCTTTTTTTTTTTTCTCTGACCATAAATGGTAGTAGTTTAAATGTGAGAGAACAAAAAAAAACATTTTGTTAAGCTTGTATCACTTGTTGTACTGGCTATATATTTTCTAGCTTGGTTTCAGTTAATACACTCTTAGGAAATGTGGGATTGTCTAAAGCTACCAAGGTCTCACTGCCCTGTGACATTTGAACCCATAGATGCCAAGGAGAACTGTTAAGGACTCTATCCTTTTAATATTATTATCCAAATGGAAGAAGCATGTTTCATTTTTTGCAAACAATATGTCAACAGACATCCCTTCCATTTAAAGTTTGAAACCTTGAAAGAAACCTATCCTTTTTAGATTGTGTTTTTCTATTGAAAACATTTTACCAATGTGCTTTACAGTTTGTACTTGAAGATATCTGTGTCCTAAACATGTGTTTGTATATTTTAAATGGAACATTGTTTTCCCTCAGAATGTTGTTAATGTCTGCTCTTCTAAATAAAAGGCAGTTTTATTGACATTATTGTGTTGATTGTTTGACTGACTAATCAATCAAATTAAGGGACACTACATGGCGGCAGCTATTGTGTAAACCAGGCCTACTCAACTAGTGGCCCGTTGGATTTCACCTGCAGCCTGCCCTCATGGTGCTTTCAAATCTGGATGCCATTACTACACTATCAATAAATCAATAAAATAGTCAGGATACTGTTTCACTGCTCTTTTAAAAAGTATGAGCTATGACAGAAGTTGGGTGTGAATGTGATATATTCCATCCCCTGGTACTGTTTTACTGGTTTATTTTACAAATAATCTATATGGACCTGCACTATAAGCACCTGTTTGGAATTGTTTTGAGAGCCTTTTGATGCATGATGAATAAAATGTCTGCTATTTATTCTGAGATGTATATAGTGTTTGGGAATATCTTTTATTGAACGTATTAAATGTAGCTGGATACTCATGTCCCTGACATGATAACGCATGTCTCTTATAGCCACAATAGGAATCAATTTAGCAACACCGTATTTTGGGTGGCCCGCAAAGACCTAGGGGTTTTCTATCTGACCCACTTGATAATGAAGTTGAGTAGCCCTGGGGGGTATTCCAAGTATGTGGTTTAGTGACCAACCTAGGTAAATTAACTCAGAGTAAGTGATAAACCTCCTACAACATTAGGAGGTTGACCCAGGGATGGATTACTGCACGGGCCTACCAGGCCCAGGGGCCAAGGGGTCAGGGGGCCCTGAAGCCCAAGCCTTTGCATGGAATCATTGCCTCAATATCAACAAATCAGGATGTAGGCTATGAATCTGATTGAATTTAGTATTGGCCATCCTCAAAATGTACCAGAATACAGGAAATCACATCAAACAAATTAAAAAAATTCTGGGGGAGGACCCCCAAACCCCCCCTCCCACATATACGACAATTAGTGGGGGGCCCTAATACATCTGGGCCCAGGGGCCCGAAAGTTCATAATCCGCCCATGGGTTGACCCCTTACTCTGAGTTAACCTTAAATGTACCTAAATTGGATTAAATTGCACATTTTCTCAAAATTACAGTAGGAGGTTTAGAAGAATGAGGAAGCACTTTGAAAAACAAATCTGATTTTAGATAGATAGATAGATAGATACTTTATTGATCCCCAGGGGAAATTCAAGATAGTAGCATACAGACATCACACACACACACATTCACTAACAGCAGAAAAAAGTAATTAAAAGTATATAATATAAAACTAAGCAATAAGGACAGAAGAAGATAAAGAATATACTAAATATACTACTTAGATTAACACTTAATCTAAATCAATTCTAAAAACAGTATCCACATAGTTGGTGATTAATCAAGAGGCGCTTGCAATGACTGAGGCAGTGACTGAGCCTGTGATTCTCTGTGCATAGTAAGGTAAGGTGCTCTGTGTGAGTGAGTGTCATGGTGATGGTGCAAATGAGTCCAACAGTGCAACAGCGCAAGAATAAAGTCTAGAGACCAGCATAAAATAAATATGGACATATCAGCAAGTAGGTAAGGTAATAATAATAAAAAAACTATAGAAAAAACTATATCTATCTAACTATATATATATATATATATATATATATATATATATATAGTTAGATAGATATAGTTTTTTCTATAGTTTTTTTAATATATAATATATATATATATATATAACTATATTAAGAAAAGGTATAAGTGTGGCCACAATTCGGCTGTGGCATGGAGGGAGGGGTTATGCATATGTGCTAATATAGCACGCAAACAGTGAGGCAGAAAGACAGTGGTAAAAAGTGGCTAGTGGACAGACAGTATCCAAACATGGAGGGGGTAAGAGGCAGACAGACTATGCGGAGAAGTCTATCTCTCCTCTTCCCTTAAGAAAAGCATTGAACAGTTCAATGGCCCTGGAGACAAATTACTTCCTCAGTCTGTCTGTTGTGCAAGGCAGTGAGCGAAGTCTCCAGCTGATCAGGCTCTTCTGCTTTACAATAGTGCTGTGGAGTGGATGACACTCATTGTCCAAGATGTTGATCAGTTTGTTCAGGGTCCTTTTGTCAGATATTGAAGTGATGCACTCCAGTTCAGCTCCCACTACAGAGCCAGCTTTCCTTACCAGCCTGTCAAGTCGCCCCGCATCCTTCTTCTTTGTGCTTCCTCCCCAGCATACCACTGCATAGAAGAGGACGCTGGCAACAACAGACTGGTAGAACATCCTGAGGAGCTTGCTGCACACATTGAAGGACCGCAGCCTCCTCAGGAAGTACAGCATGCTCTGCCCTTTCTTGTAGAGCAGGGGTCTCCAACCTTTTTGGGAATGAGGGCTACCTGAAGACCAAAATCATATGGAGGGCTACTCAACAGAAACAAACAGACCCTCACCCCTTTTTTGCGAGGGTAGTCCTCCTAAATAATAGGCCTATGTGATTTTTACTTTTAAATTATCAATATTGTGTAGGCCTATAAGTATATATTAAGCAACTGTATTTTCATCTGATTCTTCAATACATTAATATCAATATGCAACACTACCAACATTTTTGTTCAGTTTGTTCATTTCAAAGTTTGCATGGGGAATCTAATCAAAAAAAACTTTAACACAAAAAACAAACAATCTTTTTGTGCAATTCATAATTTGGGTTACAATTTGTACCCATTATACCCACCCACCATTATGAATTTCAGACACAAAATGACCAACAACCCCCCCTCCCTCTATCTCTCTGAAGGGCCCAAGTGAGTAGGCCTATTTAGCATAGCCTACCGTACGTCTAAAGCATAAGAGCTACTCGGGATGTGATTTTCCTTAGGGTTGAAATTTATTTGATCAAATTTTAATTCAGTTTATTTTAACTATTTATTTTGTTATGTTTGTATATATATATATAAAGGCACAGTAGGCTATGACCATGACTTCATGTATTTCCCATTCCCGCCCACAGAAAAGTAGGCCTTTTGGACTACAAGACCCAGACGCTGATGTGTAGCCCCACAGGAAGTGATTGGAGCCCTTCCTATGTCTTAGGCGAATCGCCGCCATGAGGCCCTTTTCCGTCGTAAGGGAGTGCGGAGTGGAATCGTGTACACAAGTGAGTAAGAAAAAGATCGAAAATCGCCCTTTTTATGCACTTAAATAGGTGGTCTTTTGAGGATTTCTTGTTGTTAGAATGCTTGTACACCTCTTTTATGGTAAAGAAAGGTCGATTTACCTCATTTTGCTTGTTAAAACGTTTCATAAAGCAATTCCGAAATCACTTGTTCTCCATGTGTGACTGCCGTTCTACATGGACGTCTCTTAGCGGGCTGGCTATTTGTTAGCGTTATTGACATGAGGTTGATAGTGTAGCCATTGTATACCAATTGAGCAGTAAGTAATAATGTAAATGATTAACTGCAACAGTTATGGAAAGTTGTAGTTGTTTGTGGAATGGAAAGGCAAAACAGAATTGACTGCCAACTTTGCCAGTTTTATTGAGAAGACACGAAGCTAGAATAGCATTAGTTGCTAGCTTGTAGAGGACGGCAGTATAGTCGCGCAGTTTTGCTAGATCAACATGCGCTCCAATTTCATGAATATTTGTGATAATATAGCATGTCCGAGCACCGAAGTAATTTATTCCAAACTTACGGAGATGGAGGATTTACGTAATGGCCTGAAGTAATTAAAGTCTAGCGGGTAATGTTAACGTAATGTTACGATTTTAAGTTGGCGTTGACTACAAACTAAACGCATGTATTTGTATTGTTGGCTTCACTGAAAATGAGGACTACCCTCAATGAACTTCCGAGAATAAAGGATGAATGATACATTTACTGAAAGTCATTCCTGTGAATTCACCTACTACCTTGTTGCATTATGTAGGATGACAGACTGGGAGACTGCCCCCGCTGTTGCCGAAACCCCGGAGATCAAGCTCTTCGGGAAATGGAGCACAGATGATGTTCAGATTAATGACATCTCTCTGCAGGTAAAATCTAATATTGTTATTTATTATAATTTATTATACACCCACAACCAATAGCCCAATGTCTGGGAGCGAGACTAGAGTCACATCCTTACACACTCATTGTCTTGGTGTGCTATAGTTCTCGCAGAGAAATTTTCTTTGCTAATTCATTGGCTGCTGCGTTTCATTGGCCCAGCCAATCACCCGCTCAGAAACATCAATAATAGCTGTAGATGTTGTACGCACCAACCTTAAATGTACGTTATGTGCATGTTAATACTAGTTAGAGGTAGACAACTCTAGCTTATCTGTTTTCTTGACGTGCCTTGCAGGACTACATTGCCGTAAAGGAGAAGTACGCCAAGTACCTCCCCCACTCCGGAGGGCGCTATGCTGCCAAGCGTTTCCGCAAGGCCCAGTGTCCCATCGTGGAGCGTCTGACCAACTCCATGATGATGCACGGTCGCAACAACGGCAAGAAGCTGATGACCGTCCGCATCGTGAAGCACGCCTTCGAAATCATTCATCTCCTGACCGGCGAGGTACGGTTTCTATCTAAGTGGTCAATCATAGAGTTCTAACTGTATAAGATGATTAGGATTGTCCAGGTCAAAGAAGTTGGACACCTATGGCCAGTTCAGATGTGAACAGCAACAGAACCAATCATTTACACTTAACAGATTAGACATTCATATTTTCATTTTAAATGTACACTTTTTAAACCAAGCATTGTGTTAGTACAGATGGGTCTTCCAATACTGATGCATAATTTGATATATTTATCTAATTTGTTTAATTTGCATGCCTTAATTTGCATGCCTTTCCACCTGCTCTTGTAACACCTGGCACTACTAGTCTTTACACTCGGTGCACAGTACACTCTATTTACCAGATGTCTTGTTCCTGTACTCTTCTGTTTAAGCGAGACTAGAGTCACGTCCTTACATTCCACTATTGTCTGGATGTGCTAGAGTCCTCGCAGAGTAAAACTCTTTGCATATTCATTGGCTGCTGCTTAACTGTTGCGCAGCCAATCACCAGCTCAGAAACACCAACCCCCCCTACCCCAATTAGCCCCTTTCACAATTTCTGGATTTCCAGCTTCATTGAACTGAGGTTATTGATCTCTTGATAGGCTAAAGCATCTTCCTGGCCTTCCTGTAGACTGTGCTGTAGAAAAGTGACATTATACTACTGTTTACATCTTTGAACCTAAACCTCTGCTAACTCAGAAGTTTAAAAAAAAGTGTTGCATGTTGAATTAATCAGTTTGTTTATAGCGGACAACCGGCAAATGGGTCACCATTACTTGTAGTCTTTAATGCGACTCGTCCTTTCTCTTGTACAGAACCCTCTTCAGGTTCTGGTGAACGCCATCATCAATAGTGGACCTCGTGAGGACTCCACTCGTATCGGCCGTGCTGGTACCGTCAGGAGACAGGCCGTAGACGTGTCACCTCTGCGTAGGGTCAACCAGGTAAACCCAAGCACAACCTGCTTCGCTACTGTGACTCCCTAACTACAAGGCAATACTAGGGCTAGTTGGCACCTGTTTTGTCAAAGTTTGCCGTTATCCACTTTGCTAGCTGCAGAGCTTAAAGTTCTCAATTGTTGTGCTGGAATTCAGTGTCGAGCTGGGCCTTTTAAAATTTGATAATGGATAATTATGTATAACAGCTTAAACTTTTAGCTAACATCAAGCACAGAAATATTCCTCGCCTGCCCTGTAGCTAGTGTTATGGTGCTGGCCACTGTGGTAGTTGGTGTCATGGTTTTCCAGATGAGTAGCCCAGATGTCTTGTTCCTGTACTCTTCTTTTTAAGCGAGACTAGAGTCACGTCCTTACATTCCACTATTGTCTGGATGTGCTAGAGTCCTCGCAGAGTAAAACTCTTTGCATATTCATTGGCTGCTGCTTATTGTTGCGTAGCCAATCACCAGCTCAGAGACAGACTTAATATCTGGACCATGTCAATTGTGCATAACAATATTATCTTGAGTTGGTGGATGTTCTGTTTTTTTGAAGTGTGTACTTTGCAACTCTCCCACAGGCTATCTGGCTGCTGTGCACTGGTGCCAGAGAGGCTGCCTTCAGAAACATCAAGACCATCGCTGAGTGCTTGGCTGATGAGCTTATCAATGCCGCAAAGGTAAGTCAAGCATAGGGTTCCCCAGGTCTCTCTGAAACAATGTAGTATTTTTTGCCATCTAACGTCACAATAGACCTCAAGTTCATTTATCTGGGTACCATCTTTGCCCATATAAGGAGATCTGGATCTCATATGGGCAAAGATGGCAGCTTTGGGTCGTTTTGGTAGGCACACTTGAGATCTATTTCATCCCACGGCAAGATATGTAGTTCTGCGTAGAATCTGTGCAGAGCATACGAGACACCATGGACACAGTTGACCAGGAAGTCAAGGAGGGACAGAGTGAACAGGACTGGGCAGAGTGTGTAGTTTTAGTGGCAAGCATGGAGTTAGCTTCCTGATTAACAGGGGATCAAAGAGGTATATTTGACATGATGGTGCTGATTATTGCAATGGCTCTGGAATTGTTGATGGTAATGACAATAGTAAAGTAGGTCTCATAAAGTGAGAGGGCATTAATCACTCAATGTGAGATAGTGGAGCATAAGCTGTGTTTTTGTAGCTAGTTGCATACTGTAGGCATAGCTCCCTAATGCAGTTGCAATTTCAGTTGAGTTTTCTGACTAGCTAACATTAACAATGTGGGCTAAGCCGTGTGAGTGAGGTCCTCATCCTGTCAGGAAAAGCTAATGATGCAATCCCCATTGCTTCACTGTGATCAAAAAATGTATACCTGTTTAGTTTAACTTGCATCTTAACAGGAATAAACTGTTTATATTTAGTCATGGTGGGCTATTTTGATCAATGACATTAGCAGTTGATACAAGAAGACAGTTGTATAGGCATATGTGTCGATGTACCAAAGCAGTTGCTCTTAGTCCAGAACAGTTAAAATATTTAAGTGCACTAGTGAGATGTTATGGATGTTGAAGTAGTTAAGACAATTTAAACTCTGAAGTTGGCATTAAACATCTTAAATTTGACTTGCAAAACCCTGTACACTATTTACCAGATGTCTTGTTCCTACACTCTTCTGTTTAAGCGAGACTAGAGTCACGTCCTTACATTCCACTATTGTCTGGATGTGCTAGAGTCCTCGCAGAGTAATACTCTTTGCATATTCATTGGCTGCTGCTTAACTGTTGCGCAGCCAATCACCAGCTTAGAAACACCAACCCAATTAGCCCCTTTCACAATTTCTGGATTTCCAGCTTCATTGAACTGAGGTTATTGATGCCTTGGCAGAGGAAAGCATCTTCCTGACCTTCCTCTAGACCGTTGCAGAAGAGTGACTTTCTACTACTGTTTACATCTACAAACCTAAACCATGGAAAAAATGCTGCATTTTTAATGTGTTTGACAGCAGACAACCGGCAATGGCTTTGAAAGTTCAGCGGAAGTTGGTTTACCCGCTGGCGACATCTTGTGAAATAGGCTAATCTACAGGAGATCTAGTGCCTTCTGATGCACATTTACAATTGGACTTAATCATGTTTTTTTCTTGCTTCAGGGTTCCTCCAATTCCTATGCCATCAAGAAGAAGGATGAGCTGGAGAGAGTGGCCAAGTCTAACCGTTAAGCATGTCTGTCACTTTTTACAGAAGGAGGAAATAAAATTGATGGAAATACAAAACGCTTCTGTTTCTTTAAGTCGTGTTGGAGTTTTAACAAATCAGGATTGAGCTTTACCAAAGTCTTTTAGACAAGTCCCTCCACTCGGTGGCCATATTGCAGTGCACGTATCTTGTGCAGTGCTTACAAAGTGCCCCACACATTTATCAGAATCTTATACAAGATATCTAGATGCAAAATCAATCCCCTTTATGCATCACTATAATTGTCCCAGCCATTTAGGTTGAAATCAGCCTTGGTGTTGGGAAAGCACCTCTGTCACGAACACTGTCAGTGGAGTTACAGCCTCTGTGTGTTGCCAGATCTGGGAAAAAATAGATAAAAGGAAGCCCATCATGCATGGACAGTCTTCTTTCAACCTGGATATGTCAGCATGGACAAGTCACGACCCTCAAGAGAACAAAAACATCAATAGCCTAAACAGGCAAAAGCGCAGTGCCCCTTTTAGATGCGTTATAGCGCTCTAGTTGCACTTAGTTGTTAGCGATTGATCATGTTGCTTTTTTAAATATAATGCGTTTGTTAGTATAGGCTAGGAGATCCGCAACAAAGAGAAAAGTACCATCTTGGAGCATTAGCATTGCATCTTTGTCTGGGAAATTATGCGGTCGATCTACCCCCCCAGTTTTTGTATTTCATCCGCTGTCCATCCCTGGGAGCCGAGATTGGATCTAGACTGCTCAGATATGCGCAAAGACAGCGCACATATAATTTTTGAGTGGTCACAAAGAATGGACCATTTTTGTAGTAAACATCACTTGATTTGGGAACCCAAAATCATTATTTCCCCTACACATTTTTCCAGCAGCAGGGGTGTTAGTCATAGTTAGGCTAGGGGGTTTGGGGCATGCTCCCCCGGAATAAAATATTGAAAAATTACTCCTTAAATGAGGATTTCTGGCGAGTTTTGTCATTTGCAATGTAATGTCATAAGGGGCAGACGTGGCCTACTGGTTAGCGCTTCGGACTTGTTACCGGAGGGTTGCCGGTTCGAACCCCGACCAGTAGGCACGGCTGAAGTGCCCTTGAGCAAGGCACCTAACCCATCACTGCTCCCCGAGCGCCGCTGTTGTTGCAGGCAGCTCACTGCGCCGGGATTAGTGTGTGCTTCACCTAACTGTGTGCAGTGTGTTTCACAAATTCACGGATTGGGATAAATGCAGAGACCAAATTTCCCTCACGGGATCAAAAGAGTATATATACTTATACATTGTTTTGGAGGTGGTCTAATTGAGTGCCTGCCCCTTTAAGGATGCAAGAGAGTAATTTGATTTCTGAGGAAGGCTTGTTTGAGTCTGGAAAAATAATTGTGCATAGTGCATAAGGATATGTGTATACAATTCATTAGCCTGTTTTCATGTCATTAAAATAAATAAATAGAAAACGGAATAGAAAGGATACTCTACGGCTAAGCAATTTACAAAAATGTATGTACTGACATAAATAGTTTACATTAGAATTTCAGCCCAAAGTTGGAGACCATGTAATGATGCAATTTCACAGCTCCACAACTTATTGTAGGCCTACAGATACATGCTTCATATCGTCATATGGTAAGGTCTGCTGTTTATTTTGATATATGGCTTGCCAAGAGTTTGTGAGATATATCACCGAGAGTAGGCCTAATGTGCAGAATGCAAATGGGCCTATGATTTAATTTCAAGTAAGTTCAACGTTAATTTTCCCGCAAATCGTCTATCACAGCAACTTGGCGCTAATATCATTGCGTGGATATGTGTGATGAGTACTCCGTGAGCAATACAACCAAGAAGGAGGTGTGTGAATTTGGACGCAATTCCAGTCAGTCGGCCACATATTAGGTGGGGGAAAACACATTAAGGCCCCAGCCCCATTCTAGATCCGGCCATGCTGGAAGCAGAATTCCAAGTGTCAAGAGACAGGATGAGCAGTAGAGGCATCACATTAGTAATGAAACAAGAACCAACATAGTCGGCATTTAAAAAAGGTTTTAAAAAGTATTTCACAACAAGAAAAGTATTTCACAACATTACCTTTACCTTAAACATGACCGGTTTATATCCACCGATCCAGACAACAGGGTTGTTTGTCTTGTGAAAAAGACTTTACATATTGGTTCTCCTCTGGGGTTTGGATAGAGATCAGGTTGCCTCCATGTGATGCACATCGTATCTACAGATATGAGAATATTGAGCACAATGCATAATTTCATCTTGATTTAGTATGTCTTATAAATCTATCCTTTTGTTTCGCTAGTCTTGAAGTGAAATGAGGCTTCTGAATGAGCTGAATGATTGTTTTAATGTAAGTCACTGCCTGAGGAACTTGAGCTTTAAATGAGAGATGGATGAGAGACGGTTACCTGAGCATTGTCCCATGTCTCTAGCCTGGCGGGCCATCCTATATTGAAATGTATAGTCTGGAATTGAGCCATTCACCTTGCTTAATCCAAGGGGTGGGCAGGGAATTGTCTTTCAAACTGCCTAGGCATGCAGTCAGTGCTACGACCATATCCGTATCCCGTCTGCAAAACGGCAAATACATCCTTCTTCGAAAGGAATGACTTAAGTGCATTGTGTTGCTCAACTTTCAAAGAAAAGCAAGTCCAACTCCTCCAAAGTTGACGCTCGCCGTTCGCCATAGCCACCTTCCTTGTTGTTCACCGTCGCAGGACTGTCGCCATCCTGTTAAGCCCGCCTTAAGACTCTCTAACAAAATAGAGCGCTGTGATTGGATGACGTCCACGGCGTCAGCCAATAGAAATCCCTATGGTTTGATACTAGACGTACAGGCTGAGCAAATTAATTTGCCGCCGCTAGGGTGCGTCTAGATTTCTAGGCTACCATGTCTCTGCAGCTTCATGAAAACGATAGCAGGAATCTTCAAACTTTTCGAAGTTCTCTTTACACTGTGAGCCTTGGCTGCTGGCCTGGCTGAACGCAAGAGCAATGCAGACGAGCAGAGGAAAGAAAAGAGGGCCCATGATGAAGATCACCTGAGGGAGGAAGACTCAGGGCCACAGTGAGAATGCTGCAAGACATTATCCAGATATGTCAAAACTGCCACACATCATGTGGAAGCATAAAGAAGCTTAACCCTGATTTAAAAATGATTTGACAATTTACGTTATAAATCTATAGACCCATGAGATGAGATTGGAAAGGAAATACATTTCTGTTGTTAACCACTTTCCTTTCAATCAATAAAGATACACACTGAAACATTATTAGTGAAAAAAGCAACAAAGCTAGCCTGTAAGTGTTAGACATATAGAATGTATACTATCGGTCATTACCTTGAGGCTGAAAATCTCAGATGCTCTGTTTCTCAGGTGTGAGGTAAAGCTGCTGGATCTCCAGGGGACTTTTATACATGAGTGTCTGTCCACAATTCAGTGGAAGAGCCATGAACCTGCTACGCCAGATTCCAGCGAAGAATCAACAATCAATATGTTGCATCAAATCTGTTTAGTTGAACTCTGCCATCATTCCAAACATGACAGGTATTTGTCCATCTTCTACACTCCTCACCGTCTGCACTCTAAAAAAATGTGAACAGGATGAATGAAAAATATTGTTGAACCATGCACCCATTCTGGAGGAAAAGATCAGGCAATGTGCCGAGAGACCTGCCCCAATAGGCAGCATTGGACCACTAAACCACTCAATGATCCAAACCATACAGCCAAACAAGGCAAGAAATTGTTAATAACGATATCAATATTTTAGAGTGGCCCAGCCAGACACCAGACCTCAGTCCGTCAGAACAAGCATATTGATAAAGAGAAAATAAACATTAAATCAATATTTGCCAAGGGTATTCTCATTTTGTTTTTAACTGTATATAGTTAACAAATCTTGTTCCATGTGCCCTTTTTTGAATTTGAGCCCCTGCCCCTCAAAAGGTCTCTGCACGGCCCTGTCTGGCTCTGGGACTTAATACTTACACGAAGACAGCATTTCCCCCTGAAATCTTAAGTTTAAATATGTATATAGCTTGTTTGGTGAGAAATTGAGTCTATAGGTGCAAACAGGGTAGTAAAAAAAATCTTTCCATGATTACAGTGAAATAAGATACAGTAGCCTAAACCAAAATCTCAAAATTGACCATTAGCCTACATAGGGGAAAATATTGTGCCTGTGTCCTGCCTTAAACATTAGGGCTAATTGCATAATTTTGATTGTAGGCTTATACCTAATAGGCCTTCATTCTACTAGTTTGTTCCTTGCCAATAGATCTTCATCAATACATTATAGACAGCCTTCCCTTACATGTGAAAGGGTGGATTGTATAATACTTCTAATAATGAAGACCTTTGTGTTTCTGTGAATGTATGATATGAATATTTGCATGAGTGTGAGGGTATTTTAATAAATCGGTTAGTTGGAGATTTGCTAGCGTACTATGTTACCCACTTGTTTTAAAGCATTTTTTATTTGGAAAATTATGAGAAGTGGTCTTTTTTTACTTTAGCCCCTGCCCTTCAAAATCTCTGTGCTCGTCCCTGTACATGACTCTTAGATCTTAGTACTTGTCTCTACTGTATAAAGATAATAAACTTTGATGATAAACTTTTATCTGATTACCTGATATGGTGCCCAGTTTTAAGTTTTAAAAATGATTTTGTCATCCTCTTGTTGTTGTCTGTCCTTCTTCCCTTCACCTGTGCTACAAGGCCAAAGTCATAGGGTCTGAGTAGTCTTGCTGGGGTTTACATGACAAGCATAGAGAGATATAATTAATACAGTGAGTAAGTCAGTGAGTAAGTATTTTTTCAAATGCACATTGAAACACAGCTTTCATTGACCAATGTGCTGTACATAATACATCAGACAGATAATACACATATCATATGTATACGAAAAGATGTTCGCCAATGGACATGCAGACACAAATCTATGACAATGACCAATCATGGTCAGAAATATGAGACTGGTACCTGACCACTATATGTACTCATTTCACAATGTTGTAATCTCGGCGGACGGATTATGAGCCACTGGGCCCCTGGGTACAGACATGAAAAGGGCCCCCCTGCCCACCTCAGAAAGTAAGAACATTTACATTTATTCATTTAGTAGACACTTTCCATTTAAAGTGAATCTCTGTTTTGCATCTTTGTACTATATCAAAAGAAACCTTAACTTTTGTTGGCCTTTTGAATGTCTTACTTTCACTTTCATGTCATCCACCTAAACTTTCCTACTGCTAGATTTGACCAATCTTCCATAGCCTATGTGCACAAGTAGTTTGAGTAGAACTACTGATCTTCATTATCTCCCTGCTTGTTGTCATCATGTTGTGGTCAAAATTACTCCAAGAGAACTGGTGTGAGACTGCAGCTTTATCTTACACTCCTCCACGCAAAATGTCCTGGAATGTGATTGGGAATAAACTGTAGTATAACTTGACTGAATTAACTATACTTCAGGCATTAGTGCAAAGGTCACACACCTACTTGTCCACGTCCCAGACCCCAAACAAATACTCAACATGTTCCACAGAAACATTCCACAAGCCAGTGATCGAAGCCAAGAACATTTACACTCTCCCTAGCAGGTTGATACTCCTTCAGTTCAGTCTCCTATCCCGACCTATGAAGCCTTTATTCAGTCTCCTACTCTTTATTTAGTCTCCTACTCTTTATTTAGTCTCCTACTCTTTATTCAGTCTCCTACTCTTTATTCAGTCTCCTACTCTTTGGTTGACAAGCTGGAGAGGTTGATCAACTGAGCTATTCCAGACACCAGATGGACATCCATCAACGCCCTGCCTCCTCCATCACCCTGTGGCAAACTTGTGTGTGAAGGTGAAAAACAACAGGATTTTTGGCACACCTGGCCAACAGAGGCACACCTGGAACAGAGGCTCACCTAGAACAGAGGCTCTGACCAACTTTGGATCAGACCTCGCATTTTAGTCCACCTTGTTTCACGGTCGACATTATCGATCTTACAATGGAGGCCTACAAACGCAGCCATTGCTGGAAAACATGGTCTTGTTTAGCCATATTTATAGATGTGTATTGATGTCCTTTGATACTTAACATTTTTATAAAAATAAACAGAAAGGTGCTTTCAATAAATTGTATATTAAAATTTGGTCAACAAAGGCTTGTAACTGCTTTTCCAGGTGGCAGAACGCTGACCAAAAGCACTTTTTGGGGCCTCAATATTTTATTGTGTTTTAGAGCATATTTCAAAATGTTTCAATTGATGACATATCCTAAAGTTGTGTTGAATGCATTAGTTTTTATTTTCTCATATTCACATGTCTATCAATGTACTAGGTCAAGTAGGCCGAGAGAGAAAAAACACCCATCCTCACTCATTCTCTCCTACATATTTTTAATGCTTTTAACTTTCAATTAAAATTTTGCAATTAAAAGTGCTACTTCAAAAAACAGTGCTACAAATTTAAGGAGTTGAAGGTAGGAGGTAAGACAATTCTAATACATAATTTCAATACAAAAACAAATGTGCTAGAAATTCCAAGGGCCACAGGGATGTATAACAAAAGCCAGTAACAAACTTGAAACAGAACGCATAGGAATAGAAATGTTTTATGCCTTCAAAATCATCAAACAGTTTAAGTGGTCAAAATCTGCACTCATTTCTGTGTGTGTGTTTTAGTACAAAAACAACATACTGAACATTTAAGAGATATTTCCTGTGTCTCTAATTGCATTTTTCAAAAATCTACTTCTTGAAGAGCAATTTAAGAATTGACTAGTAGTTCAAATTGATTCTGCCCCTTGTATACAGTTCTCTCCACAGTGGCACAGGGGGAAAAGCACTTGATGTCGTTCCCTACATTGACCTGTAGATGGGGGTGCAGAGCCAGTTGGTTTCACAACATCATACTCAGAAATTGCTGTGCCCCATATGGACAGAATTTCACAAAACCTGGCGTGTACAGAGGTTGACGCAGCAATCCCCCACGCCATATTCTGCCTTGTTCAAACATCTAACCATCGGTCTCTACAGTACTCTCCAGAATTATTGGCACTTTTGGTAAAGTGGACTATAAACAGGTATAAAAAATTATCTTTTGGCGATTTATTGTACTCTCACAATGAAAACAATAAGGAAAAATCAACTCTTGAATGGAGGCAAATTTAAGGAAAATCTCATAAAGAAATAAATATTTTAAATAAATAACTTACAAAACATAACAGAAGCATTTTCCTATCTAATTCCAACATTTCAGTTAATCAGAGTGTCTGTGAACTTTCAGAAGTAGTTCATGACATTCTTTTTCAATAAGGTATGAAAATAAAGTGAGGGGCTAAATCCTCTAGTCATTTTTCAACGTTGGAAAGACAAGAGAATACACTAAATTTAAATAAAAAGAAAGAATGTTGACTTGAAGTCAGAGAATGTGGTACCTTGTTGAAAATGTTTTACAGTTAAAACAATGATTAAAAGGTTCTAATCAACTGGAAATGTGACAAACATGCTTAAACAAAGACCTATGGTTATCTTACCCCCACGCACAGTATGGAGGATGATAAGAAGGGCAAAAAATCCCATAAGAACCACTGTTGGAGAGTTCCAGAAAAGGGTATCATCTTGGGGTCAAAAAAACTCTTCAAAAGTGACCTCATTGCTAATAGATTATTTAGAGGGCATGCCAGGTAAAGAAAGGCCTGTACATTCATTTAATTACCCATGTAAACAGCAGGCATAGAGGCAGGCAAATTTTTATTTTCAAAGGCCAGTTATTTCATGGATCCAGGATACTATGCATCCTGATAAAGTTCCCTTGAACTTTGGAATTAAAATAGCCCCACATCACATACCCTTCATCATACCTAGAGATTGGCATTTTAATTTCTGGATTTCAGTCACCAAATCAGGAAAAGTTGGGACAGTTTGTAAAATGCAAATAAAAACAGAATGTGATAATATACAATTATACAATGGGCCTCGTAAGCCCATATATAGCAGCAAAAAAGGACACAGAAAACATATCAAATGTTGAAAATGACAGATTTGACTATTTCAGGGAAAATATATGTCAATTTTGAATTTGATACCAGCAACATGTTTCAAAAAAAGTTGGGATGGGGGTAACAAAATGCTGGAAAAGTTGTGTAATAAAACAAAAGGTGTTTCACAACTAATTAGGGTAACTGGCAACACGATTGGGTATGAAAAAGATCACCCCAGAGAGGCAGGGTCTCTAGAAGTAAAGATGTAGGGGTATTCATCACTCTGTGCAAACCTGTGTGCACAAACAATGAAACAATATCATTTTAATGCTTCTTAACATGGAATTGTGAAGTATTTTTTCAAATTTTTGCAAACAAGGGAAAGAGCTGAAAAACATCTTTTTGCACCTAAATATGAGTTTAAGAAATTTGCAGATGATTACATTCTGTTTTTATTCACATTTTACGTCACAACTTTTTCTGATTTGGTCAACAAAGGCTATTAACTGCTTTTCCAGATGGCAGAATTTACCTCTGAGGTAGGGCAAGATGAGCAACAAAAGCACTTACATTTTATTGTGTTTTAGACCATGTTGTGTTGAATGCATTCATTTTTTTTGTCTCATATTCACATGGCTATAAATGTACTTGGTCAAGTAGGTCGAGGAAAAAAAAACACCCATCCTCACTCATTCTCTCCTACATACTTTTAATGCATTTAAGAAAATTGAAATACAGTTACTTGAAAAAACAGCGATACAAATGTAAGGAGTTGAGAGGTAAGAAAATTCTAATACATAATTTCAATGCAAACAAATAGAATGCTAGAAATTAAAAAGGCTTTCAAATTCTAAATTTGGTGAGAGATTTGTTTCCATAGTTTTAGTGCATTTATTAGGGCCACAGGAATATACAACAAATGCCTTTAACCAACTTGAAACAGAACACATAGGAATACTAAGAGTAACAATGTATTATGCCTTCAAAAATCACACAGCTGAAGTGGTTAAAGTTTGCAATCATCAATTGCATTCTTCAAAAATCTACTTCTTGAAGAGCAATTTACGAATGACAGATTGATTCTGTCTCTTGTATACAGTTCTCTCCACAGTGGTCTAAATAAATCCTTATAGAGGTGCCTCAAGGGCAAGGGGCAATGCATAGGACACCGTAGACAAAGCCACAGAACTGAACAAAAAAGGGTATTCATTTCCAAACCAGAGGAGGTGGCATCAGACTACTATGTTACGACCTCTGTGCTTGACAAACCAGGGTCACCTCTATCACCGATTTAAAAAGTCTCTGCAGGGGGCATTTTTGTACATTCAAGTAGGAATAAGCATTCCTCGTAGAGTTTACACAGGAAACTGACACCTAAGCATGTCCACAGATGTTTGGATTTGTTGTTGTTGTTTTTTCTGTCCCCAGGCCCTTGGACTAAGCACATTCACAGGTATGATACAGCACAGGCTGCTGCTTCTATCCCCACAAGCTGCAGCTGTGCTGGACTAGCAGGAAATCGTTCCCACAGAGGGACACGACTGAGGCTGCGATCCAAAAAATGTAAGTGGTGAAAGTAATATTTCTTGACTGGTTACTCGGTCACTGTGTGTATTATGGGCTGTTTTACTGTATAACATCTTGTGTTTGTATTTTAAGGGTAAATAGTTGTAGAATGCGATTCATAGGCTACTGTGTGTGTGTGTGTGTGTGTGTGTGTGTGTGTGTGTGTGTGTGTGTGTGTGTGTGTGTGTGTGTGTCATGAGAGAAGGAAAAGGGCCTGTGACTCCACAGAAAGTGCTAGTATGCTAGTACGCCTGATGCTTTCTGTTGATTAGAAGACAGAAGGAGGAGAGTGAGCTGCCGAGCTTCGAGGCCTCACTACAGGCTGTAGGGAGGAGGGTGTAGTCTGGAAGCTTCTGGAAGGCCTGAGACAGACAAAGAGAGAGCATTTGTTTGTTTGTTTATTACACCTCTCTCTGGCAAATGCTTAAATATATATATATTTGTGTGTGTGTGTGTGTGTGTGTAAATATGTCATGCATTTGTTGGCTGCCTATTGCACTCCTTTTTTCCCCTTTTGAACAGAGAGAATTTAATCTGAAGGAGTAAGAGGATGAGCAAAGGACAGAAGGGTGGGGGGGAGGTCGTAATTGAGATGAGTAAGCAAAGATGGATACTGTAGTCCCTGTGACTAAATTGCTAAGAAAACTGAGATTCTAGCTCCCTCTCGTAAATATGCAAAAAAGAATTACTGCTCATGAATCAATTATTCATCAAGCTGTAATTATCTGGGTGCCGATTAATTTCTAAATATCATTAAAAAGTAAGTGGAAGCAAAAAAAATGCATCTCAAGCAGGCCCTCAGGCCATGAGGGAGGATGATAAAAAATAAACAAAATGTGCATTGTTAAAGAACCTTCAGTATTAATGAGGAAAATACAGCACGCTTTCTTTTTAATCCTCTCCGATAGAGAAAAGGGGGGGGGGGGACCAGGCTTATACTGCCTGTGTTGCTATTGCTGAAGCAATCAGTTACAATCAGCTACCAAGCCATCAGTTTTGTTTTTGAGGGTTTGATGGCTTTTGTATTCAACCACATCAAATTAAAGGACTTTCGAGCAAGCCTGATGGTAAATTTGTAACATGTATTAACCATCAAGCTACCATCTCAAGCCTCTGAAATATTTACCGTGAACCAATTGCTCTTAACTTGATTTTGTACAACCAAAAGAAATGAAAGAGTTTTTCAATAATTCCACATCTTTGTAGTCTCTCTTTGTATCTGAAATGTATACGTAGGTACATATGACTAATGTTTTGAGGCCGAGTCAAGGATGTAAGTATTCTTATTTCCATTTGTGCATTTCCTTTCTCTTTGTATACTTTCTTTCTCTTGCTTTTAAAGAAAAGCCATTGGTCATGTAAGCAACTGTAACAGCACAGATTTATAAAAACAGATAAATTATTTCAGAAACCAACCAAACTTTACTTGCTCTTAGATACAACCATATGCTATGTAAATACCTGTTTTGAAAGAAAGCACAGACGCTACGTAATCTGAATGTGAAAAAAACAGAACACATTGCTCACACTCACAGTAACACTGTTGGGACACTCCTCAGCCGTAGGGTGGAGCAGGTAGTCCACTTTAGCTGGACCACGGATGTAGACGCAGTTGGCCGCCGCATCCTCAGGGACCGTGAGCACCTCATAGTGATGATCCGTCAGCTGCTCCATCATCTAGGAAACACATACACACACAAAGACAAATGGAGAGAGAGATCATAAATCAAGGCAAAAAATCACAATGATATTCACATTCATTCTTAGTGTCACAGCAACAAGCTGTCAAACACGGACATCAGAGACATCTATGTGCCGCGCGCATGCACACGTGCACACACACGCCGTTGATGAGATTAGTGCAACATCAGCAGACAGGGCCTGCGAATCACATTACGCTAATGCCAAGGTCCCCCAATGGTGCCTGGCTAGCTCTTAATCAGCTCTGGCACGATTCTGGCTCAGGTCTGGCCCAGGTCTGTTGGCCGGGACCCGTACCAGATCAGCCCAGGGTCCATTTAAAGTGCTCTGTAGGTCTTTCTGGAAAGCATCCCATTGATGCCCATTCCCAAACATCCCATTTGATCATTTCCAGGGGTGCTACCAGCAGTGAATTTGAACTCTTACCAAACTGTTTCAGAAGTGCAGCAAACACATCTTTCTTGGAAACGATGTGATTAGTATTACATTATGTATTTTATCTTGTATTCAGTCATCCAGCCTGGTTAAATGACCCAAAATAATGACCCAAAACACACTAAGGAACAGAGAATGGGCAATTCTGACCTGAATCCCACTGACCATCTCTGAGACAGCTGAAGCATGTGTGCACGGCAAGAGATGCAAAAGTCTCATTCAAAGCTACAGAAAGAATGTTTTGGCAGTGACTGCCTCTAAAGGTTGTGCAACACACTATTAGGTAAAGGGCACCATCCTATTTTTCAGCACCATTTTCATCTGTATTATTATTTTTAAAATATTCTGTTTAATGAAGAGTCAAAGGCAAAGTTTCATTTCCATTAAATATAGAATAAAAATAATAAATGTCAATTATTTTTATAGGAAAAATTTAGTTTTTCTTTTTTCATGGAAGGGTACCAACAAATTTAGCCATGATTGTATGTCTGTCTTTCGCAATATATTTTTCTTCATATTTTCACTCCACAGTCAATCACATCACACTCCTCTCCTCTGTACACGGTGCACACACAGAGCCATGACTGCCCTAAATAAAAAAAACCTGATGGGACAGCTAGAGGAATCTGATGAATTTCAGGAAAGTGTACAGGATTAAAATTTCTGAACTTCAAGAGCTTCGACAAGTTTGGATGTTTCTATGGACAACCCTGCAACAACACCCACCTCTCCCTCCAGCTGTTTTCAAGCACATGTTCTAGAAGCCACCCATCTCTCTCTCTCTCTCTCTCTCTCTCTCACACGGTGAACACCCATGGCCCACTACAACAATTTGGTCAGAGTCATTTCAAAACAGATGCAGACCTCAAGCATGTAGGCAAGTTGGCTCTGCCTCTTGGACTAAAACCCTGCGGCTCTTATTGGTCTGCCCTTCAAAAGTTAATGGCTTTTAGCAGGTCAACTGACTGATGTGCACTTTGTATGTTGCCTTAATTTGGTTAGGCGCACAGGGTGTGTAGAGAATGACAGCATTCCCGTGTGGGGCAGAGTCCTCTCTCTTCTTTCTTCTCTCTTTATTTCCTTCTCTCTTCTTTCTTTTCTCTTTCTTTCTTTCTTTTATTGTTAATTTCTGTTTTTGAACTATTCTAAATGTTACATTACTTTGTCATTTACTTCGGATAAAAGCATTTGATAACATATCTAAACCTCAGGCTCATAATGTTCTTTATCTTAACCTTCTCTTCTCTTCCTTTCTTTCTTTCTCTCCCTCCTTCCAGCATTCCACCCTTTGTGTATCTGTGTAGCTTCATGGTGATGAGAAACCCAAACAGACACTAACCCGCAGTGTCTTCCTGGCCCCTTCGCTGTTACTGATGATGATGGTGTCTGGGCCTCCCATTGAACAGATGTTTTTCAGCCGGTAGCCTCCGTACACAGGCACAGTGGACACAGCAAAGTCCTACACACACACACACACACACACACACATTAAAAACTATTTAAAGCACAGGGTTGTAAGAACTGGTATTAATACCCCTTGTTGTAAGGTTTCACCAGATTAAGTACCCATTTATTGCCAAGAGGATTCCCAAATACATGAAAAACATGTGAGTGAATGAAACAACAAAATTACACAGCGCAACACCAGGCTTTCCACGTGCATACCAGCAATGACAGAGATGTACTCTGCCTGTAATCTGTCTATATATCATCAAAATGAATAAAAAACAAAATACTTCTGTTACTGTAATGGCTCGTAAAACTAAAAACATCGATACATGTACGATACAATTAGCATCTAACCCGCAGTGATCCAATACATTTTACTTTACATATCTGTTTTTCTACAGTAAGTGCAGGATTGTACAGATACAGGTAATATAGATCACAGTACGCTTACGCCAGTGATCGGGTAAGTGTGAGTACATATTCTACAGTGTGACTGTATGATTGTCCCTCTTCAGAAAAAAAGGAATTTCTGCCCTTTGCTTTGAGTAACCAGAGACTGTAGGCCTTTGTACTGCTTTGCATAGTTTGCTAAACAACAGCTCTTGAGAATCAGCGATATTTACAATGGCAGCAAAGAAAAGGAAAGGTCCAGGACAAATATTTCCTTTGGCAGGACACGTCTAGCGAGATTTGTGAATATTCAAATCAAACGGCAGCTGCTGGACAGAATCTGCATAAGGTTCTGTGTCATTTGTTTGCATCAATTTGAATGCTGTCAATGGGAAGAACATTTTAATCTGCATTTGGTCAAAAACATGATTGGAACATGTAAAGCTAAAAGTTAACCCAAACAAATGAAAAACCAAATGAAAGGCCTTCCTTATGTAAAAGAGACACAAATCACACACAGACACACGAAGCACCATGCTATCGACTTGGAGGTAGGCACTTAAGAGGCTCGATCAACATTTATGGCGTGACCAGCTGTGCTTCAACCAAATCCAACATGGCTGTAGATAGTGTCTGCAGCCCTTTTTGGTTTGGTGTGTGGATACAAGCAGAGTAGATATGGAAAGTATGCAATAGCTAATTTCTTTCGTCAGACAGCCCGATAAGTTCGCCGACATGAAATTTCACGAAGCCAAACACAACAGTCAAGATCAAGACACAGCGGCCATATTGATGGCAAATGAAAGGTAGTGTTAGAGAACACTTTAGGATTCAAGGATTCAAAAAGCTTGATTGTCGATAACATAATGACTAACAATTGTCTTGGGTTTGAGACTCAGAGGCTTGGGTTTCAAGAATGGAATAACAAAAATTAAAGGAGACTATTTGCCTATTTACTATATGTCAAATAAACAAACAGATAATGTGACTCATACGAGTGTCAAGAGCCATTAACTGGAGGCAGTATCATAACAGGGTGCACAGATTGATTACATATTAGATTTCCTCTGTTTTCAAACATCAAGGGAGAGTGTAATGTGCCTCTCACCCGGAAGGTGTCTGCCAGCACCTCTGCGCCGCGGTGGTTGGTGTGTTTGGAGATTCCCACAAAGAACTCTCGTCCTGTGAAGAGCACATCGCTGCCCTCCAGAGTTGCCCCTCCAGATGCTCCCTCCTCCACCCCCATCTCTACCACGGATAGGTTGAGCTCCGTCAGCACTCTACGCACTGCCTCCACCTATAGAGGAGGAAATAGACAGACAGATGGAGAGACTGATGCAAAGAAAAAGAGGGCTAAGTGGCTCAGTGATATAAAGTGGTCACTTTACAAAACAAATAGACTTGTCATGTCTTCATTGAGCCCTTTCAAATGAACATACAGATAGAAAAGGAAATAAAGAAGGAAAGAAAGAAAGAAAGAAAGAAAGAAAGAAAGAAAGAAAGAGAGAGAGAGAAAGAAAGAAAGAGAGATAGAGGAAGAAAGAAAGAAAGAAAAGTAGATGATGCATTCTAACAGTGTGACTCCACATGCTCTTATCATGATCTCTAAATAAACTCCATTCAAGATTAATCCATTATGTTCCTTTGGAGTATTCTCTTTCCTTACACTTTTGCTAGTGGCTCTTGTAAACTTTTTGAGGACATGGACTGAAACTCATTTAGACTGTCAGAAAGCAAGCAGGAAAGAAGGAAAGAAAGAAAGGTATATGAAGCAGAAAGGAAACAGTGTGATTCCTTGCGCTCTGATCATGAGGCCCTCTAAGTAAACTCCTCTGCTGGTGTCTTCATTCAGCTTCTTAATTAATGTTAAGGTTGCCTTTGGCATTACTTTTCCCTTCAGCAGGGGAGTTTTGAACATTCTAACAGAATATTCAGTTTTGGAATAATGTGTGGTTCTAAAATTCCATGTTGATTAGCAGCTTTTAGTTAGTAGCTTTTGCAAATGAAGAGCTCTGGGGCTGCAACATGGAGAGGTTGGAGTGAAAATGGAGGACCCAAAGCTCAGCCCATCTCATTTGGACAGACAGACAGACAAGCAGCCAAGAAAGGAAAAGAAAGAAAGAAAGGAGATATCAACTAAATAATACTGAACTAAACCCATTTTAACTGTGTGACTCATTATCCTCTGATGATGATCCTCTTCTAAGTAAATGCTTAGAGTGATGTCCAAAATGGATTCATCATTCTTGTCCCCTTGGGTTATGCTCCTCCCTTTCACTCTGCTTTATGTTAGAAAGAGTTCTTGCGGATTCTCTGAGGATTGGGACTGAAACTTGCATTGGATTGACTCATGGATTGAGTCACGTAGCATCTGCTATACAGACCAAAGATGGGTGGACAGAGAGACAGACAGACAGACAATGAAAGCAAGCAAGGAATGAAAAGAATCTAAAACTAAATACCACTAATCATACTATAACCGAGTGATTCCTCAAAGTTCTGATAACAATCTCCACTGCATAAACTCCTGTGGTGCTGTTGGAACCAAATCATCTCTCATTGGCATTTATTAGCGTTTGTAATTGTTGCAAACTCTATGCAAAATGAAATCTGCATGGCATTACATTTTGACAGACAGTGAAATAAAGATATCTACAGTGGTTTTTGCAAACTTTCTGAGTACTGAACCTGAAATTTGCATGACATGAGTAATGAGCATCTGGTACCTTTTTTAAAAGGCAGACAGACAGACAGACACAGACAGTAAAAGAAAGAAGATATCTATTAGTGGTTCTTGTAAACTCACTGAGGACTAGGAATGGCTGGTCTGTACTGAGTTCTGAGGATCTAGATAGATCTAGATCTAGATCTAGAACCTCTGTGAACAACATACAGTATGAGCATCTCCTGCCAAAACCTGTCTGGGTCTTCCACTCACTAGCCACCCACTGACCTCGCTACGCCTCTGTTGTTTCCACGGCCGGGTGATTAGCGCCGTGTCCCCCTGGATCACCGCCACGTCCTCGATCTTCCAGCTCTCTGGCAGCTCGGCATCTGCGGGAATCTCGATCAGCTGGAGGCCCACCTTTTGCCTCAGGGCGCCCGTCAGCACACCGAACTGCCGCTGGGCCTTCGCCAGGTCTGTGGAGGTGGCATCCCCGCCGCCGCCGCCGCCACCGTCACCCACCTTCCCAAAGGATTCTGGGATACCCCGGACAATAGCGTGAGTGAAACGTCCATAGGGACACACACTAGCCATGGCTGTTGGATGGTGGAGATCCTGGGTACAGCTATGTATGTCCAGTCTCTGTGTGTATGTATGTGTGTGTGTGTGTGTGTATGTACGTGTGTGTCCGTATTTGTGACTTGGTCTGGGCCTGTGTCGTTCCTGTGTTCTTCCACCAGAACCCAATGGGAGGAAGTGGGCGTCCCAGAGTCTGTTCAAAGCCTTCAGCACTAGAATGTATGAGGTGTGACAAGCCAGCCAGCTGGGAACCAAATAGATCTCCTGGACTGAGACCGTTTCTCTACAGGGAGTCTGGCATTCGGTGGAACATTCCAGAAAAACAAAGAGCCCACCTCACCACACACACCACTCTCCAGGGTTATTTACACGTTGTCGAGCACACTTTTCCAAAATGCTCCAATCTCCGCTTCACATCAATCCCAGGTAAAAACGACAGCGTGTTAGGAGCAGGATCCTGTTTTGTTTGCCATCTGGAGAAGAAAACAGAAGAGGAGGCAGATGTTGACACTAATAGGGGGAACGAGGAGAGTCGAGGTAAACTCGGTCACTGCTAAATACTCAAAGGAGTGGGCACAAGAGCTTTCCTCATCAAATAAAATGTTTCCAATGCCACCCCCTACTTATCAACCAAAGAGCCTCTTGATTTTAGACTGCAGATTACTGTCAGTTTAGAGGATTTTTTAAAAAAAAAATTCAATTTCAATTTCAAAAACTGCATGATGTTACAATGGCATACGATCAGCAGAGGTATAATGTTACCTTTATTGTAGGCCCATTCTGACTTAAGCAAAAACTGTCAGTAATGTGATTCTGTGGTTACTATAAACTCACATTGATATGTCATTTACAAACCTATTATAGTTAACCTAAAGCCTCTTCCATGTAATACTAGTGGGCTGGTCTACGACTGGACCGGTAACGTTGTAATTACAAACCAAACATCAACCCAATAAAAACAGCAATAACCTGAAGACCAGACTGCATTCAAGAAAAGCCCATAAATAAACCCATAGTAATCTCGGCATAATTACAGTTTAGACTACTGGAGAGCTAGCTGGCCGGCTGTAGGATGAAGGGACTTAACCCTGTTCAAAACTTGGGACAAGAGAATGATTCTGAGTCCCCACCGTGAATGACCCCATCTGCCACCACCATACTTCGCTCATTTTAAAACACCTAACTTTTAGAAGGCAATAGGTCTATCAACATCGACCATACACGTCGTTGGTTATTCCTGGGAACACTTTTGGTATGGGATTTAAGGGACGCGTTAAGTCTGTCTGAGCGTGACATGGTCCTTCATTGTAGTTGAAGCCAACCTTTCTCTAAGAAACCATGTCTCTTGCTAATGCCAAGTAAACGCTGTGCAAACGAGACTGTCAAACCAGCCAGCCGTCAACAGATTAGCGGTAACAAAACTCCACTCGACATCCAAACAAACGATACCTCAATTTCAGAACGCCATCACCATCTGTCCATAAAATGTCCCCCATCATTCCAAACACACCACATAATGTCCAAAGTACGCTACCGTTATGAGTTGAACATTATACTGTAACAACAAAACCTTAACAGAAATGTTACTCAAAGCATTAAAGACCTGTACATTTCCGTTTTGGTGAGCTTTTACGCAGGACAGGCTGATAGTTTACACAATTAAATTCGAGGACAGTCTCTCTACAAATCCGAAGCAACAGGGTTTGGTATGGCTGCAGCCAGTTATCAAAGTTGACGCCCAATAACAAAAAACTTCAAATGAGTTATAGCCACATTTCTGATATAATCTAAGTTAATTACCCGTGTCTTGTTTGAAAGTGTTAAATCAAATAAACATCCCCCTGTCGTCCACAAAAACTCAAAACGTTTCCTCTCGTCGACTTCCTCCTCTGTTTCCTTTTGAAATAGCTCCCACTTTCCCGTTATTCTCTCTCCTCTTTCTCCTTCTGTTCACCCGGCTCCCTCGCTCGCCTCTGTCCGTCCTCCTCACCCTAACCCTACACTTCCCCACAGTCACAGTGCGCCCCGACGACGTAACCATTTAAAAACACATTATTACCAGGAGATGATAATCCTTTAATCCACAATTTAAGCCTATATTGTGATAAAGCTGTGTTCAAATTGTTACAAATTATCTGGATTTTTTTTATGTCAATATAATAGAGGCTAGTCTTCAATACTTACGACCGAACAAGCAATTACAATATAATATTCGGTCCGTGAAATCTGTCGATCCAGCTAAAAATCCAAACATTCACGTTTCCCACAAATCTATTGTTTTCATTGCCACACCTCCAACGCCCTCTGTCCGCGTGTGTCCGCCCATCACGTGAACTAACAACTTTATCTGATACTTTTTCTCTCATCTCCATGGCTGACAGGTTGATATTATCGTTGTAGCCTACACATAAAACGTCATTGTTAGAGATGCATTCTTTCTCAAGTGTTTAAACGTCTGGCCAGGCTAGAATACCCTAGGCTACTGTGTGATTTTGTCGGGGAAAGAGAGAGGGAGAACAAGGGACATTCGTGTAGGATACTGCTGGACAATTACTACTTGCCTTCAGTGGGTCATTGGTTTATGCTGTCTGGTGTCGGCTTGTGCCTTTAATCCTCTCGTTCTCATATGTGGGTCACGCGATATTTAGCTGTGGCGATTGCGTGTTGGAAAGGGAGGATTAAAAAATGTCACTTCTCTTGTGCTAAAATCAGTTTATTTGCTATTTCACAGCTTCAACAGACCTAGGCTGATAATAAAGAAGTTTATACATGGACTAATATCCTAACATTTCCGCATAATCGTATGTCAGTCTATGGGTTCTGCACTGGACAATGAACTGAGCAAATATAATTTAGTTGCACTGAAACCAGGCCTGTGGACAAATTCTGGTTGTGTTGTGACAGCTTGTGAGAGCTTGTTTTGTTGCTTGGTAATAGCGCCATCTTGTGGTGGCTACGTTTACCCCTCTCCTAAAAAATTAGGTCGTTCGGTTAAAGGGGGAGAAGCAGTCGACTGACTGGTGGAGCACTACAGACAGGATTAAAACCTAAACCATCTGCGCCCTCCTACACAGTCTCATAAACAATACACAACATTCATTAGTTTTGTTCCATGTGCCCATGGACCAACATTCCCCTTCCTAGGTCTTATGAGGTTTTGCCTAGTTGAATGACCTCATGTAAAGCAATAGGCCTATGACATTTGATCTGTGTGTTTTGATTGTGTGTGTGTGTGCTCAAGTTTTTTTTTTTGTGTGTGTGTGTGTGTGTGTGTGTGTGTGTGTGTGTGTGTGTGAATGTTTGTGTTGGAGAGCGCACAGTAATCACGGGTAAACTGTTTACCCACCCCACGTCACAAGACTGCCATCACTTGACCGGCCTGCATGCTTCTCCACCTCACGTCTCTCATTATTTGGCAATGTGCTTATTCTCTCCATCTTTCTATCTTCTCTTTACTCTCCCTCACTCTCTCTCTCTCTATCTCTCTCTCTCATAAACACACACACACCCTATACATTCAAATATAATCCTATATGCTGTGCCTTTGTAGCCTTCAATACTGTTGAGGTTGATTTATACTGCCAATGTTGTTTTTCCTGTGGAAATTATACTGTAGCTTACTATCATCTAAGTATATTGTGTGGTAACATAACTGGCATCTTTTATGCATAATGACTTTGGCACACTGTCAGTCCCTCCCCATTAGTCACAACACTGACACACAAGTTATTGTCTCAAGTTCTTCTTTTACATACTTTTTTAATATACATTCTGCAGTAAAACAGTGGGCTAGGGCTATGTTCCTGAGTGGTTTCTTCAGTTCAGACATTAAGTCATTTGTGGTTAAATTAAATTTGAAGTTGTTTGGGGGAAAGGAACTGCCCATATCTGAGGCACAGATGAATTTGGAACTTAGCAGAGGCAGACAGAGTGTATAGGGATGATATCAATATCAAAGTCATCATTTGGTTATTAGTTGCATCACCTGAGAGAAAAAGAGACTTTGAAAGAAAGTAAACACCGGAAAATTGTAAGCAGTTGATTGACAGAGAGAGAGAGAGCGACAACGACAGGCGACTGTGTACTGTACTGAAGACAGAGGAGAGGACTCTGCTTGATGAATTGAGTAGAAAAAAAAGTTAATATTGTGAGATCAAATGAGATCAGTCCTTCACTGACGGCTGTAAACATTTTTACTGAGAGAGTTAGAGGAGACCACCGGCACCCAGGTAATACCCAAAGCAGAGGAAGAAGACTTTTTGAGTCTACATACACCAGGTGGACTTTTAACGGTGAAACCATGTCTCAACACTCCGGGCAGCTCTTCCCCATCTTCCTCCTTTGCTGTCTTCCCCTCGCAGGTCAGAACTTGAAGCTGTTTATTGGATCGCCATGAAGTTACTGTAATCTAATGTTGATATTTATTTTGTTTTATGAAGCATCACATTTTGACACCATTGGATTTGTCTACACTTTATTTATTTACATCACATTTACATTTATTCACTGAAATATACATTCACATTGATGCTTTTATTCAAAGCGACTTACAAACATGAGGAATAACATTTAAGCTATAGTGCAAAGGAGACATTTCAGTAATTTGTTATGAAACATGGAACTATAGTCTTGTCTAGTCTTGCTTTAAGTTTGATCTCTCACTGTGTGTGTGTGGGTGTGTGTGAATGGCACAGATGTCTTTGTTTTCTATGTTTGACACTTTGTCGGTTTGTTTCTATACCGTCTGCATTGTGCCAGTAAGAATTAATGTGAATACCAGTTTCCTTGTGATTCTTGTGCCTTAATTTATGACCTGGCGCTACAGCTGTGTAAATTCAATAATGGATCTTTCCCCACATAGCCTACTGTTTTTTGTTGCTATGCAGAATCAAATCAAAGCTTTGGCTCTTGGGGGAGCTATTGAGCAATACCTAAAGGTAGAGGGAATTTACACCTCATAGACTGCTGAATTGACATTTTCTTCATATCAATTTTTTCTAAAATGTGTGCATGTAAACTCAATTTAACTCAAAGTTCAAGTGGTCACATTCCCTGCTGTCTCCCTCTCTTTCTCTCTCTCCTTTTCTCTCTCTCTCTCTGCCTCTCCTTCCCCTCTCTGCCTCTCCTTCCCCTCCCTCTCTCTCTCACCCCCCCTCTCTCCCTCTCTCTGTCACCTCCCCCCATCCCTCTCTTAGTGATGTCTCTGCGCTGTTACACCTGTATCTTCCCCTCCATCTCCCCCATGGACTGCCTGAAGTATCCTCAGGAGTGTCCGGCCGGCCAGCGCTGTCTGGCCAGCACTGCGGTGGCGTCCCAAGGTGAGTTGCAGTGGACTTCGGACCCGATTTGGTCCAGAACTCTTGTCAATCTGTGCTGCTAGACTCTCTATCTGTTTATCTGTATTTCTAATTGCATAGGGAGCAGAGGATGTTGTTTCCATTTACACTCAATTTATTTCACAGCACAAGTGGTCAAGTGTGTCAGCTGCAAGTGTGTTGGAATAAAATGTATACAGAATTAACTAACAAATGTGAACTAACCCATGCATTTCTGTGGAGGATTCTTTGAGTGCTGTGCTTCCTCACAAAGTCTCTGTCTGCAGTCGTCTGGTTGCTCGTGTCTTTAGTCAAAAGGCCAAGTTGACAAAAAGTAGAAGATTAGCTGTCCATTATAGCCCATATAGTCAGGGGGCCTATGTGGTTTCTGTGGGATTGAAATGTTAATTTTTGGAGAGTGGTTGGACTGTCTTTAGAGGTCATTGAACATGGAGAAAAATTATGTCTCCATTTTATTGGCTATGTTGAATAAAGTTCACAAAACAGTTATTTTCTTATTTTTAACAGTATGATTGTATGTCAAACAATTAGAGATAAGATCAATAACCAATCAGTTTCACCAAATACACATACTCCATTGCTGAAAGATAGCAAAATCACAGAATCACAGATGAGACCTCAAACAACATTTAATTCATTTACATATACACACCATATTAGATCTCACCTCCACAATTTCCTCATCAAAATCTACAACTAGTCTACTAAACCTTATTCCTACTCACCTTCTTAAGACTGCTCTCCCCTTCCTAGATAATGTTTTGCTCTAGATTATAAATAATTCAATGCTATCAGGGCATGTACCGCAGTCGTTTAAGACATCTGTTATTAAGCCCTCCCTCAAAAAACCTAGCCTTGTATCGATACTGGTCTTCCTGGACCTCAGCGCTGCCTTTGACACCATAGACAATGACATACTACTTAGGCTTGAAAATTTGATAGGCATCAAAGACTCAGCACTCGCTTGGTTTAGATCAGTGTTTTTCAACCACTGTGCCGGGGCACACTAGTGTGCCGTGAGATCATCAGGTGTGCCGCAGAAAATTACCCAAATGTCACTCACTGGTCCAGAAAAGCAACTGTTGCATCAAAGAATTTATAACCACATGCCCTCATTGATTGTATGATTGCACTATTTGTGGTATGCAGGCATTGTACAACGGGGGCCCCATATCCAGTATTCACAGAATCATCACATATCCAGTTCAAAACAACAATTAAATTAGATATAGTCACCTACAAATGAAACAGAGGGCGCTTGTTATATTGAGCAGGTCTTGCATAGAAGCCATATCTTATGCCATATCTGTGTATTATTTGAAATTTTAGGCTATGGTATGTTTATTTTTTCTTCACACAGGATTAGTGTGTTAGTGTGCCGTGGGACATTTTAAGTGTCAAAAGTGTGCCGTGGCACAAAAAAGGTTGAAAAACACTGGATTAGATTATACCTAACCGGCAACAATATGTACAGTTCCATAATAAACCATCTATCCAGATTATGGTAAAATGTGGAGTGCCTCAAGGCTCAGTACTGAGGCCCCTGTTGTTTAGCAGATGATAGGCTACATAACTATACCTCTCCATAAAACCTGATGAATTAACACCGTTAGCCAAACTTGACACATGTATAAGAGATATAAAGACATGAATGACAAATAATTTCCTGCTTTTGAACTCAGATAAAACAGAAGACATGGTTTTAGATGGTTTTAGGGACAGCCGTGGCCCACTGGTTAGCATTCTGGACTTGTAACCGGAGGGTTGCCGGTTCGAGCCCCGACCAGTGGGCCGTGGCTGAAGTGCCCTTGAGCAAGGCACCTAACCCCTCACTGCTCCCCGAGCGCCACCGTTGTAGCAGGCAGCTCACTGCACCGGGATTAGTGTGTGCTTCACCTCACTGTGTGTTCACTGTGTGCTGTTTGTGTTTCACTAATTCACCGATTGGGTTAAATGCAGAGACCAAATTTCCCTCACGGGATCAAAAAAGTATATATACTTATACTTATAGATTCTAAAAAGATGAGGGATATCCTATCCACATCACAGGCTACATATAGTGATCTTCCACTGACCTCATCCACAAGTGTTAAAAAACCTGGGAGTTATAATTGACCAGGACCTAGCACTAGGTAATCACATAAAACAGATCACCAAAACTTAATTTTACCATTTAAGGAACATTTCAAAGATAAAGAAGTCCTTATCCTTACCAGATGCCGAGAAATTAATGTTTTGTCATCTCAGGATAGACTATTGCAATGCTATTGCAATGCTATTATGCTGGCTGTAATAATACTTGTCTAAAGAGCTTACAGCATATACAAAATGCAGTTGCTCACACACACAAAAAATATGAACATATTTCCCCCATCCTAGCATCTTTACACTGGCTACCTGTTAAAAGTCATTGACTTCAAAATAATATTACTTATAGTTCTTGGTTAGTTGCCTGCATTGAAAGAGGACACCTCATGAAGACGCTCTTTTGTCTGCTTCTGACAGAAGAAGCACTTATCTATGCTGGCAACAGCTGCTGCTGAACAAGTGTCCCTGTAGATGGACTTGATGCAGTTGCAGGTGTTGCTGCAGGTTCAGAAGATGGTCTACCGCGTCTTTTCTGAAGACACTGAGTCCTGCCTGCTTCACATGGTTTCTAGTAGCGAATCTTAGCATGCTGCAGATGCTCACTGTTACAGGTGGATTTGTAGCAATTCCTGTGCCAAACTGCTTTGTTCTGTTGTAAAATAACTGCACTGTAACAATGTAATCGTTGGCTGATCTACCCATCTCCATACTCTCTCATGGACAAAAACAAGAAATTTGGCATATGTCTCTAGTGATGGGTCATTCACCAGTCCACACATATCTGCCACTGGATACATAGCCCAAAATCTGTTTCTTTTAGAATATCTGTGCCATCACCTGACTAACAGAAAGACACACCTCAGAAACTAGACTGTGCTGACATGAACTATGAAAATGTGCTTGCTCAAATGTAGAAGGCTAGAAGGTCACTAATATCACCAACCATGAAGAACAGAGCACTATGTGCTTCAAGTTATTCGATATTCTAAATTCTATCACTGCCAGCTATCAACAGCCAACTGTCACTGGTAGCCCAAACCCAGAGTCCCAAGGAGTCAGAGGGCCCAAGCCATTGCATGGAATCATTGCCTCAATATCAACACATCATATCAACATATAGGCTATGAATCTGATTGAAATAAAGTATTGGCCATCCCCAAAATGCACCAGAATACAGGAAATCACATCAAATAAATTTTAAAAATGTCCCCTGCAACAATTAGTGGGGGGCCCTTAATATATCTGGGCCCAGGGGCCTAAAAGTTCATAATCTGTCCATGCTGGTAGTGTCTCTCTTTCTCTCTCTTACACACACACACACACACACACACACCTGTCTGTTTGTCTAGCTGATCCTTTACCCTTTCTTTTCTTCACACTTACATAGGCGACGGAAGGCCTTACAGACTTCAGCTGGTACTATGTAAAAGTTTATTAAATTTGATTTAACAGAGATCTCTGCACTTTGTGCTCTAAAAAAATGTTTTATAATGTTGTATTGTTTATGTGGTCCACTTTTGCACACTACCTTGTAGAATATCTTTGCTTTTTGGCACCAAACTCTATGCTATAATACCAACAATGTGAGGTTTATGGACAAAACACCAAATTTGACCTTTTCTGAATTTGACCTTTGATTTGGGTCCTTCAAAACCTTCAAAAAAATGGAGACATGTTTTTTTTTACTCTTAAGAACCCCTAGAACAAAGATATAATACTCTCCAAAAATTAACATGTGAATCCCACAAGCCCCCAAATTAGACACATAGCCCCCCCTACTAATATGGGTAAAATTCAAACATGTTCATCTTTATATCCACTTTCATATACAATAATATTTGATATGACCTACCTTGAATGTTGAATAGCAGTATGCCATTTTAGCATGAAATGTATATGCAAGCACTCACCACAGGTTTATCGTGCAAGTATCACTACATGACAAATATGATCCTTGTCAGAATCTACAGACCCTTTTTCCCATGGAAATAAGGTCAGTTCAGTGTTGGGCTTAGATGACAGATGATTCTGATTGGGTCTGTCGAGTTTTTAAGATCTAGATCTCCATGTCACTCAAGGTCAGGCCTGTTCTGATATTAAAGGTGCAGTCAGCGAATGTGCAGGATGTCGTGTTTGTTTATGTTTATTAGCAGACATTTTTGTCCAAACAACGTATATTTAACCAAGAACCAAATGAAACACAACAGAGAGGTAGCTCACCTCACCCTTCAGTATACTCCACACAGGGTTTTGTTTTCATTTGGGGGACAGGCTGCCCCCACTTGTTTGTTTCCAGTTTTCAGAGCCAGGGTTGCCTACAGAGACCAGATTTTTTACAGTGTACTCACGGAATGGGCAGCTAGCGGATCTTGGGGAGATGATAGCTGAATGTGACAATCAATCGCTGACCCTCACCTTTAAGGTCCACACCAAGAACTATAATGACAGGCCCCATGCATTCACACATGGTAGATAGGATCCAATCTTGGCCATTTCACACCTCTTTAAGCAGTTGCGTATACACGTGGCACTAAATATGATCTCACAAGCGTCTCTCATATCAGATCTTACTTCCCTGCTCAAGAGCAAAGAGCACCAGTGCTATCAATGATTATTATGGTAACCCTCATAATAGGTATAGGGCCCTGGAATAACTTGGCAGTATTTTCAAAACATCCTTAACAACAGATCTCTAAAATGGTTTGCAGTTTTGCGAGTTGTTTTGTGTGGTTGGTAGAATATTCCTGTAAACGTTTCTCAGTGTTGTGGTCCCAGTGGAGGGAGTCAGTAGGTGTTCCTAATCAAGAGAATGAAGGGAGAGATTAGCACCGACATGCCTGGGATGCTGTCAAATTATGTCTAAATATAATTTTGAGCACAGCAGAATGTGTATGTGTGTGTGTGTGTGTGTGTGTGTGTGTGAACGAGAGAGAGATAGTTAGAGAGAGAAAAAGAGATGGAGTGTGTGTGCATGTTTGTGTGTTTGTGTTTGTTTGTGTGTGCGTGTGTGCTTGCATCTTGCTTATCCAACATTTTCGATATTAAAGGTACAGTATGCAATTCTAATTCAATACTTTTTGCCTAATTCAGTTTACTGGTCTGTCCTCTAATGATGCCACTGCTGCGCGTTCAGTAGGTGTGGTGTGTGTACAGTCCTGATGCTGTGAAAGAATAGTCACTCTGCTCGAGCCATTAACAATTCTAGGCAATCAACAGATTGCTTCAGGAAGTTAGGAGTATAATGTGATTGACTATTGAGCTAAAGCTTTTGCCAGAATTTAAGGTTTCATCTTAGATAGATAGACAGATACTTTATTGATCCTCAAGGGGAAATTCAAGATAAGATCTTTAACTAATCATTACAAAAGATGAACTCTCCCTCTTCTCTCCTCTCCTCCTGCATGTCCAAAGAAATACCAGGCTTAGATGGATATATTTCTGCAGGCCAATTTGGTTTACTGTTGTAAATGAATCTATGCGATTAATCTGTCTGTGAGTCCAGGCATTACAAACGTTACAGTTACAGTTATTAGATAAGGGGACCAGAGCAATAGATAGAGAGAGTTCTGACAACTCAACGAAAGGCGCCATGTTGTGACCTAAAGTCAGATGGATCTGGTTTTCTACCTTACTGTAACTGTAAACATTGTATTGTCTAGAACTCTCAAACAGATTAATAACATATGGTAGATTGCCCAATATAAATACAGTTCCTGAACCAATCAGAGTGCAGAACATTTAAAGAACACAAAACACAGAACAGTTGAAAATGGGTTGTCTGAACTATCTACTACGGCTCTGTGGAGAACAACTCAACAGCGCCCCCTTCTGTCTCTGTAGGTAGCCTGCGCCTGGTCCTGTACGAGAGGAGCTGCGCCATGCCTGGCCAGTGTGGCCTGAGTGGGGAGAAACACGCCGCAGGTCTCAACTTCTCCTACAGCAACGAGTGCTGCGACACTGACCTGTGCAACGCAGCCACAGGCACTGCTGCCTCCTCCTGGACAGGCCTGGTACTGTGCCTCATTGCACTACCCCTGGTGCACATATTTGGCTGAGTGGAAATAAAGCAATTCCACACACCTAGTGCTACAGTAGTCGAGACACAGGTCTGCACATAAACAACCAAAATGGCATACATATTTTCATAGTTTAAATATAACGGGTGTGTTTTAGGCTGATGCAAACTAACTTTCCCATTATATAAGGTAGGCTACACATCATAGTTTTACAATGAATTTTAAATTGACCAAAAACAGTATATGTAGCCTATGAGAAAAAGAGGGGGTTGGAAATACACTGAGGAACAGAATAACCATACTGGCTTAAATTAGCCGGCCGTTATCGCTGCTTGGTGTGAAATACCTAATGTGATTGTGGTTGCAATCTCTAGTTGCACTGTTAGCTTTTTTAAACTCGTTCTGCTTGTGACGGTAGCCTATAAGCCAAATCGACTAATTCACATCAATAACAACCACACTTGGTACTTGGACTTATTAACTTATTCAATAGCAGTGTATACATATTAATTTAGTGTACAGTTTGAAAACACTACATAGGCCTATCAGATAACATCATATCAGGTCCATCCTGTAAGTAGTGTGAACACACTGCTTACCTTTTAAAGGTGTTCTAAACGATGTTATGTGGTTTCTAAGCTAAAACATTTGTCACATACAGCAAACATCTCCTCACGCTAGCTGCATGGCCCTGAATGCACTGTAGACAGCCCAGGCTCCAAAAACAGCAATAACAGCCTGGTCCAGCCTGGACCATGAAACATAGCAAACAGTTCCAGCTAATCACAGACACGATGCACGTTCATGTCAGTTTCAATTGCATGGGAGGGAGGGAAGAGTTACACTTCTACAGAAGTGAGTGACGTTACCCAGAGAACCTTTAATAAGTAACAAATTAAGAATTGGGTTTGTGTAACAAAGACAATTTGGTGTTAACGTACTAGAACAGAAGAATATGCCCAGAGAAGAAATAACTTTTATGACATTGTTATAAGAGAGATTTATGAAACCCTTTATTATAACTACAGTCGACTTTATTTAGTCTTTAGACATTGTTTCAGAGTTGGAAGGGGAAAAAACAGTGTGGATCAAAGTCTTGTTTTCTGTCTGCAAACTCAAACTCAGCAGCTGACAATGATCTTGGAAAAAGTATGTGTGATGACACTGTTCTATGGTATTCAACAGTCAACAATCCAAATAAAATTACTTACATAATTAAAATCTGTGTGTGTGTGTGTGTGTGTGTATGTGCGCGTGCGCTCATGTGTGTGTGTGTTGCATGTACCTGATCTAGCACTTACAAAATGGTGCTGATGAGGAGAGAACTCCATCAATAACAAAAAAAAGATTCCACACAATAATGATGACAGTGCCGGTACAAGAAATGTGTACAAGTATTGGTGTCTAAATTTACTTTCTATTCATTTAGATCATTACTAGATAACTTTGTCATCATTTTTTGTTTTCAGGAACAGTAACCATTAAATACCAAACATAATGCCTGCAACAGAAACCAGGAGAAAATGCATTTTGCCTCCTTGTCTTTTTATCACACCTGCCATCTCTGTTGCCAACCTGCAAAAACACCTGATCATCCTGCACTTTAACCTCTTTTCATCTGAGCAAACAGGTTTGAGTCCGAAAAGAAAAGTGGATCTTGGAGAGGATCCAGTGCACACATATCATGTCATCTCTCTGCAGAGAAAGGGAGAGAGTGGGTGAGAAGAGGTGATAAATCCAGTATCATACCACCAGTCTGAAAACCAGGACCAGTAAAACTGGCTGAATCCAAGAGGACCTTCTTCATACAAACACTGAAAATGAACGTTAACCTCAAACATCAAAGTCCGTAAACACCCAGCCCACGCTAGACTGTATTCACTGCATCGTCTTCCTCCACTTTTGTAAACAGACGTTACTCTGCCTTTGGGTGTATGCATGTGGGCATAACTATAGGTAAGCATATACAGTACCCTCCAGAATTATTGGCACTTCTGTTAAAGTTGACTAAAAAGAGGAATATAAAATCCTCTTTTGGAAATTGATCTTAATGCCTTAAGTAAAGGCAGGCAGACAGAAATTAAAATAGCCCCACATCATCACATACCCTTCACCATACCTAGAGATTGGCATGGTTTTATTTCAGTTAGCCTATTAGCTGATTTGATTTGCATTGATCTCAATGAGCATAAAAATAAAACCATGCCAGTCTCTAGGTATGGTGAAGTGTATGTGATGATTTTTATTCCAAAAGCCAAGGGAACGTTATCAGGATGAATAGTATCCTGGATCCATGAAATAACTGGCCTCTATGGGAATTTAACATAGGGGTGCCAATACTTATGACCCCCTTGGTGTCCTTAAAGGTTGGATATTTCCTCATTTTTTAACTTAAGGCATTAAGATAAATTTCCAAAAGATGATTTTATATTCCTCTTTTTAACTTTAACTTCAACGTCAACTTTAGCAGAGGTGCCAATAATTCTGGAGGGTACTGTACCCATAAATATAAGGACTGAGTGCATTGTAGCATTCTGATTTTTTCTATTGGGGCTGATAACTCAATGAACAGGTGAATGTCCCCACAGTGACGACTAATTATCATTAGCCCTTAAATGCTTGTCATGCTGTGAAATTATCTCTAAAAATAGCTGAGAACACAGCAGGCTCTGCTTGAGAATAACAGAGGAGGGAAGGAGGGAGAGAGAGGGGGAGGGAGGGAGGAAGAGATTCTTTTCTGCCTTTCAACATCACTTAATGTAACAGCCTGTGATGTAATGAAGATACAATACTTGTTTTGTTTTGCTACTTTGGAAATGCCATGATAGGAACCATGATATTATCAAGCTCAACGATTGCAAGAATGCAAAAATGACACACAAAAGTTAAACATAAAACCAGTATTTTGATATACAATTTCTCCAACTTGAAATGCAAATCAGGAAGTACTTACTAACTGTAGAAATAAAGGAGTAATAGTGAGGTCCAGACTCTGATGTGAGCATCAAATGCAAGGGCAGTTAACCTCACGTTAGGCGGCCATTCTACCAAAGGTTTACCACAAACACACTGTGGTGGTAACAGGCTTGTATTACAGAAGGACTGGCACACACACATACTTCCTGTGGGTGGGAGTTTCAAGGGTCCTCAGGATCACCAAAACAATTTCAATATGACAGAATGTGTTGGTACCATCCCTTAGGTCAGTCACTTACAGTTGGTGTAAGATAATGTGTAAGAGAAAGACATTGTAATGCCCATGGTAACATATACTGTATGCAGTCATTGATGTAAGCATGTCACCCCATACAGCCCTTGACCTTGGGAAGTCTCAACTGTAATTTTGTGCCTCTAACCTCAACACCTAACACTCAAAGTGACTCCAAAGGGATGAGTCAAAAAAGTACCCAACACTCAACTCAGCATTTTTGCAGAACACAAACAGAAGTTAGGTGGGTAACTCCCACCTGAGTTAGGGTAAATTCCACCTCAGGGTATAGTGTGCTACAGAGTAAATGACATCATGTTAAGAGGCGAGTCCAAAAATGTACTTTCAACACTCAACTCAGTAGGTACTTTGATGTCACAACCGTATGTCTGGCACAGGCAGAGCCAGTGACAAATATAAATTGTGGCAAGTCTGCCTGTAGCATGTTCGCAAGGGGTTGGGTAAGGGTTAAAAAAGACGGAAGGATTGTGAAAGATTGCGATTCACTACACTCGGGTATTCAGATCCACTAACATAGGTTTTGAAAGTACCCAGCAATGGCCTGGCCACAGAAGGAAATACAAGGCTGACTGAATTTGTTCGATGCATGTCCTGTGATTATTCCAATGTAGACTCGGATCCGATACATAATCTGCATTACAACCCCATCTGCACTAATGTCCCTCCCCAAATAGTTATTTTATGCATATTCTATTGGTTGAAGTGGCTGAAAGGGGTTACCAAGAGCTTAACATTGTCATATAAACACACTGTCAAAGAGGCTTGCACGTGGTCCAGTGCTAAACAAGTTCATTGTTTCAACGGTGACTAATGATATACATAGCTTCCCGTGCTTGTGCGTTCACATACGTGTGGCTGCGCACAAACCCATACAGTACTCGAGTATAGGCACATGCTCACAATAAGAGGAAGTGAAGACAGGCCTTGGGCCTAAAGCAACGACCTTGATGACCACAGCCAGTGAAGCTAAAAATGAGTCAGTTGGTTTCAGTACTGCCTCTGTCTCCGGAAAGCAGGCTTACGTATATAAAGCTACAGTGAGTGGTTGAGACTGAGCTCCACTGTAACTATCCTACTGCTTACCTGGGATTCATTGGACTGTGTGGACAAGAGAAGTAGGCCTTTAGCTGTTTTTGTGCTGTGCTGTTGTTGCTGGATTTACATTTGACCACTGAGCAGAGACATAAAAACTGAAACAAACATGTTTTTCCTCCAAAAAGTTTTTATTTTGAAATTTCCTCACATGAAAAAGTTACATTAATCTGATCATATAAAAAATGTTAGAAACAAGAGTTTGATTGTCAACAGGCCATCCATCACATATACCTATGTTACAGCATACTAATTCAATGCAGTACAACTGTGTTTGTGTATGCCATTGATATGAGTCCCTGATATCATCTAAAATGTGTAAAATAGTACTAACAAATACAGTTATTACGCCTCAAAAGCAACTTGGTCCTTTAAAAAATACAATTGAGGCCACATCATATAAGACACCTTGCTTCTTTTTTTATCAGACCTTGGTCCATTTGTGCATGTTGGCTACTCTTGCACTTGTGCTTGTAAGATATATTAAATAATAATTTAATTCAGTCATGATTTCATTGGTAAAAATTGGCTACTTGGAATGGTGCATCAAACAAGCAAAAGGCTTAAACCAATTTTAACATTTTAAACTTAAACTGACAAATACACCTCCCATTTCAAATCAGTGCAAACACACACACAAGATAAAAAAGTAGAGGCAATTGTCACAAACTTCAAAACCTTCTTCCATAATGATGTTGTGAGGTGCACTTAGGTGATACTGCTTCCAAAGACCTTTATATTTACCTGATGGGAGGGGGTTATATCTAGTCACAACCGTCCTTAACCTCACCAGCCTTAACGGTAAAGACCTGCAAATCACTCATTGGACAGCTACGCCAGTATAAAAAAAGCAACAGACACTCTGAGTCACTGGCACAGTTCCAGCTTCAGGGTTAATCTAAAGGCACCTAACAGTGTGTCTAGGTAGTAAGGAGAGGCAGGGGATTGAAGGGTTTTTAGCCTATTAAGCTAACTAGATTGGATGGAATATTTACGGTAGGGGCCCTTGCTTGCACACTAAGCTATTACTTTTTGCTCTTGTCATGTGTATGGTTTGATTGACTGACATCTGAAATATGCATTAAAAGTTGTTTATGCATGAATAGTCCTTCACTGCCATTTGACAGAGAATGGGGTGAGGTTTAGAGAACAGAAAAAGGAAGCCAAGGTCTATGGCAATAGCTTCCTGTGGTTGCCTGCTCATGGTTACGCCCCATCATAAGCGGCTAGCGTTAGCCTTTGCTTTCTTCCTAGGGACCAGTTTAGGAGTGCTAACTGCTTTAACCAGCAGATGTGAATAAATAAACACCTACACTACACAAATAGGAAGTGAAAGAGGCCCTATGCATCACGGTGTGTAGGCTACAAACTTGCAACAAAGAGTTTCCATGTTTGTGTGTGTCTGTGTGTGTGTGTGTGTTCCTGCTTATGCATAGGCGTGTGCACATGCCTGACCCGTATGCCTGGTTCTCAAGGACATTGACAAATATCTTCATTTGCATAGAGGGAAATTATATGAATGACCTTGTTTTTAAAACATTAGACAAAATATGTGTCTTCAAAGGTTACACCAAGGACACATTTGACAAACAATCCAGGAAACGCAATAGTCATTTAGAGCTGGCCATGCACTGTTAGATTAAGCCCGAGCTATGCTTACACAAGTCTATGAAAGTGAAAGTGAGATTTGCTTGACCTGAGACGCCTGGACCAGGAGGGAAGTCCCTTCTCTCTTTAGTACTTTAGTGGAGAGAGAGAGAAATTAGACTGGCTAATGATTTATGTGGACATGACATAAACAAATGAACCGAGAAATATACATTACACATTATCTGTAGGTGTGTGTGTGTGTGTGTGTAGCATATAAAATAGCCTTCACATGCAAAACACATTTTCAATTGAGCCCTGCACATGAGATCTGAAATGTGTCCCCTTTGTTAGACCTGCCTTTGTTAGACCTTTGAAGTTTTTGAAATTTATGTCTATGTACAAATATATGAGTGAGTAAGGGGTTGTTATTATGTGTGTATATTTTAGTGTGTGTGTGTTTGTGTGTCTCTGTGTATGTCTATGTGTTTCTGTGTAAAAGTGGTGTGTGTGTGTGTGTGTGTGTGTGTGTGTGTGTGTGTGTGTTTTTGTGTCCTGTCTGATCCCATCTTCAGCCTACTTGAGAGCTTTGGCCACTGAGGCATAAGCGAAGTGGATCTCGGGGTCGGTGGGGCAAGTGGAGGAGAACTCTTCTCTGGCGTACGCCGCGTCCAAGTACCGCCACAGGTTGGCCAGGGAACGCGGGATGGAGAAGTTTCTGTATTTCAAACACACCACCTGCGGACAGAGGAGATCAAGGAGTCATATCACAAAGGAGTGAAGTTATCTATGATAAAGCACTTGTTTGAGAGAAGCTAACATTCACATCGTAAAATAACTATAACAAATATTGCTTTCAAAGTATAGTAATTTGGGTGTTTAATATGCAACCCTTATCAGACAGAATTTGCCCTTGACTATAAGGTAAACTAAATAGTCTCTTCACCTTGACAATGTGCAGCTTAGGAAGCAGGTTGCAGTCTGCCAGAGTGAGGTCTTGACCGTCGAGGAAGGGGCGTGAAGAGGATGTGACCTCATCCGCGCTGTTCTCATCAATTTCGTCAGGAAGTGGAGAGCCAAGGTAGTCGTCTAACTTCTTCAGCGCCTTCAGCAGGCCTTTCTCGAGATCTGACAGAGACGGAGACAGAGATGTGAAAGAGTAAGACACCGAAAGGGGGGGTATTTTACCCAAAGGGCCAGGCAAGAATAAACCTACTAAAACCTGACAGGATTGACTTGGCAACTCATTGTTCATATTGTAAGGTTTAATCACAGGTTTGTCAGATATGGTTAACCACACCACACATGGTTTTCACACTTGTTTCCCCCTCCCTGGCTTTGAACGTGTAGTGACACTTCACTTACTATCATTCAGACCAGGGTTGGAGTTCTTGACGTAGGCAGAGAACTTGGCAAAGACATCCACACCGGCGCCGTTAGATTCTGGGTTGTGGGCTGCTAGCCGGGGGTACCTGAGATGGGATGGGGGTATTGACAAAGATTGGGGAGAAGGGAATCATGGGTAATCATGTTGGTCATGGTCAATGCATGGATGATTAAATGACTAAATGACAGAATGACAGAATGACTGAATGGAGTAGTGTACTTTGGGGGGCAGAGGTTGTCCTCCAGGAACTCCTCGATCTTGTTGGTGTCGGTCTTCACCTCCGTCCCATACAGCAGGAAGGGCGGCTGAGCACCGGGGGCCAGGTCTTTCAGGATCTCTGGCTTTCTGCACACAGCAGAGAGGGCATTGAGAACAGATGTCTTAATGTCTGAGGATGCAAAAGCAGCTTGCAAGATACACCAACTGACCAAATCATCAGTGCTACACTTTGTTGACTGACATTGACCTCTTCCCTGCATAATATTATTTCTGGCTTGACTAAACAATACATATTGTAGATTCCAGTATGACTGACAATCACAGAATATTTGGTTTCATAAACACCTCTTCGCCGCTTTTGTGGGCCAATAATATATGTATGCTCAAGACATGGATGCAGATGTTAATACTCAGCTACAGACTAATGAAGGTTGTGTGTCCATATAGCGTTTTATTTTTTTGTGTTTTATTTTTTTATAAGATGAGAGTGCCTAAAGATAAAAGCACTGCACCCAGTATCTTGATTCCGAGTGCTCTGCCTTTTTTGGTGCGGCTGCTCCCAGTGCTTCCGGCTAAAAAACGTTTCTGAAAGGCACTTGCGTCATCACAAAGGGACAATGCTAATCTATCATACAATGACGGTGGTAATTGGTTGTCAAGATGTTATGTCATAGAAACAAACAAACCAGCCATCTCCAGCATTCTCCTACCAGCAAATTTCAGCTATAGAAAAACGCTATATGGACACATGTCCTATAAAAAACTGTCAAATAAGTCAAACAAGCTACCCTGACAACAGCTGACTTGAGGGATGAAGGCTACTACAAAGCGAGATTACTGGCTTATCCAGGTAGCTTCAAGAGTGACCACTTTTCTCAAAAGAACGCATCACATTTGAAACAATACTCAGTGCAGTATTCTTTAGAGATCAGTGGCTACTCCTGAAGTTGCCAGCATAAGCCAGTACCTTCCTTTTGTAGTGCACCACTCTGGGTCAGCCACTGCTCTTCACTGGCCAGTCACTGACTGTATGCCTATGTGTTACTGTGTGCTGACCTCCTCATGTCTACGGTGGTGACGTTGAAGGTGACCCCTTTCAGCCACAGCACCATGAAGAGTCGCTGGGAGAATGGACAGTTGCCGATGCTCTGGCCATCGCTGCCAGCCTGGAGAGCAGAGAGGTATTGACATCTACAGTATTGGTAAAGTGGAGCCAAGCCATTGGCAAAAAGAAATTTGCTTTGAACAACACGTAAACATACTCCTCAGTGAGCACAACCCTGTTAGAGTAAAGTCAACAGTTCGGTTTCACCGTGGTACCGAATATCAAATCTCAAGGTTGCTGATGTTTGAGCACAGCAGCCAATCAAATTACATACTTTCCCTCCACACTCCTGACACCTTGTTGATTGGCTGGGTTTGTTTATGGAGCCAACATGTTCGTTTACCATTTACAGAGCACTGAAATGACCATGAATTACAGATTGTAGCCTACCTTTAACAGTTATGTGAAAGTTGAATTTCAGAAATACTCAACACATTTTTATGCCTAACTTACATAATGAAATCAGACCAAGTTATTCTACATAATTTAGATTCATTACTCATCTAATTAGATGGACCTTGAGCTTTCTATTTGTCTAATGGCCTTGGTGTTCTAAAGCAGACGTTGCCCATGTCTTAATGCGATTAATTTAGGGGCGCGTCTCTATTTTTTTAGAGGCCACCTAGACTAGTTGGGGGTTGTGTCCGTTTCCTCCCTGCTGAACCGTAGCAGGAGCAGGTTGGGCCATATGGCAGGAGACCGGAAATCAGGGTGTAGAGGCGAATCGCGACAAAGAAGCTTTATGTGTTAAGAAAATGATTCAAAAATATAATTTTTCAGACAGTGTACTTTGGACGCCGGAACTATATATTTCGCTTTTCCACGCGAACGACAACGCCCAAGCCATAAGATACTATAAATAGACTACAAAATCCATCTGAACCTCTGGCAAGGCATATCCAGCCTGTAAATACATCAAATAAACACAATGCAAACACAAAGACACTGGTCCTCATACCACAGAAAAGACTCTGAGTCAAAGCGACCCGAAGTCACAGTGTGGAACAGTTTAAACATGTCAATGTGTTCAAAAGATGTATGCAACATCCCGATAATGTGAAGATAACTTATCATGTTTATAAAACGCCAAGGTAAACAGACTAATCTCACAACACTGTATGCCTAACTGATCAACAGTCACATCTTCATCCACCATGCTATCATGACGTAATCTTGGCAGTGGTAATTAACAAGTTACAAAGTAATGGCCGCCATATCAACTTAGGCTAGTTTTCGACTTCAATTTGTCATGCTTCTTACCTTCACAAAGAGTTCAACTTGAGGTTGGTCGTCGCTCATGGTGTCTCGTCACACTTTTACGCAACTTTGGGAAAAGGCAGAACAGTATTCTTATTAGAGTTGTAGTGCGGTAACAGTATTTCCATAAAACAGTCCGAGCAGAAAGGGAACACTACACAGAGATGCACCCTGTTCATTTGACAGTCTTTGACAGTGAAAAAACGCTTCACCTACCCTTAGGCGGGGATAAGGGTGTGCTGTGCAATCTTCCGCAATGTGCAGCAGCAAGACAATAGGCAAAAGAGAAAGCAACGACAGACAGATGAAAGGCAACAACGTGACAATACGTCCACATTTGCGCCTGGAGGGATTTTAGAAGATGATCGGCTGAATTCGTCGTAATACGCCTTCTTTAGCCCATTTCCCTCCCTCTCACAAATTCAGCAGAAGCTACAGTCATTCCCCTATTTCCTGTCGCGCCGAGCGAGCGAGCGAGGGCCCTACGCAAGCTCAGTGATGCACACAAAAGCCTAATTGAATTCCGAGTTAGATTTAATTAAGCTACAGGCCTAAACATAGCCTTCACTAAGCCAAGTAAGTGAATATACGTGAAATGACACTGTAAACGACCATTAATAACGTCGAAAGGTTTCCATAGAAGAATACAGACAGATTATGACAACTATGAGTTGTTAGCCAACTGCTCTTAATCGGATGTAATTGTGCACCCAAGCGTGCACTTAAGTTAATTTTATTACAAAGAATCACTCAGAACTGTAGACCTAGCCTATGTTGCGGTGTACCGCCACAATCATTATTATCCGTTTTTATACATAGTAGCCTAGCCTGTGTTGAAGGCTAACCATAGCAGGTGTTGGTAAAACAGAGAAAAATACCAGTCGCATGCAAATGTACTTATTACATCATACGTTTTACATGAAAACATAACTGTATGATGTAGTAGCCTACATTTGTCTTGGCCAAAGAGATTTGCATATTAGGATAGGCTGCAACATGCACCTAACCCTAACCTTTAGATTCAACTTTATTGTCATTGTGCAGAGTAAAAGTAGCCTGGCGAGCCAGACCCACATTAAAATGCAGGGTCTGGGCACTCACAGTTGGCAGTGCTCAGTCCGAGGGGCGGGATAATCAGTTCGTCTTTCAAATTCCCTCTGCACGCAATAGGACGCAATAGGATATTTGTTTTCAAGTAGCAGGGAATTCAAGCCAAACCGTTGCAACTCTGCCATCAATCATTATGTTAAGCATAATCTATACACGATTTCAAAGGCCTGATTAAGTTTCGATTTCTGGAGCTCACAATTGTAGTGCAAAAAAGCAGAAAAGTGCAATGTGATATAGAGGCTATAGACAAGTGGTGCATAGACAGGACAAGAAATTATAGTGCCGTGTAGACAGTTGTATGTTTAGAGTAATATAAATTAAATTAGGTTTAGAGTAATATAAATTAAATATGGGCAGAATAGGCTAAATATGGCTATGTAATTTGAACAATGTATGAACAACATTTACAGATACAGTAGCAGTAACAATATAATAGTAGTAAGAATAATATAGATACATGCAGTGTATTAACAGAATTAAGAAAAATAGAATAAATGTGGATATTCAGTATAACCATATAGATATGTACACTAGTATGTAGGGTAGACTGAGTACAGTTGAGACATGTGTACAGTTGAGATACCTTAAATATCTTGCTTGCACAGCAAGTCCAAGTTGTGATTTTTGCTATGCACATGCGTATTAGTGCCCTCTTTGATCATGGAAAATTTGAACGACACAAGTATCTCCCATCCAAGGATATCGGCAAATGTTTGTTTTCCAAAGTAAGAATTTCACTTCACCATGCACCTTCGACAATGAATAGCTCATTACACTTATGTTACTGTTAAACGTAACTAGTATAATTACAAACATTATTCTGTGTCCTAAAAACTGGCATATTTTATAGCATTGTGTCATGTAAGGTTGCAAAATCTAGAGAAATGTGTGAGGTGGTCAGCGGGGGACAATTGAGACACACATTGGATTGTGTTATTACTTGAACATTCCATTTGTAGGCTACTGTTCGCCATATCTGTTCCTGTGTCACATTTTGTTCATGATGTACTCCTTTTAACCAACGCTAATTTAAATGAAATGAATGAATTTGAACTACAAACACTTTGCAATTGCTATGTTTTTATTTATTCAACTTTCCAACTAACGGTTAGTTAACTATACATCATTAAAGATGGGTGTCTCAACTGTATCAGGTGGGTGTCTCAACTGTATCTATAGGGTAGTTGAGACACAGTCAAGACAAAAAATGCACCTTATGTTTTTTATGAGCTAATTGTGGAAAATATAAACTAATTATGGGTATTATTGATTGATACTATTTTAGTCTACAAGCTAAGGAAATGGCATGTGGAATGTCGTGTGGAAAATCACTTCTTTTCAGTATCTATTTTTTGTTTGATTTTGTGTGGGCAAAAAGTGTCTCAACTGTACTCAGTCTACCACAGCTATGTGCAGTGTGGTAACAATACCATTGTAGTGCAGAAACAGTAACATTATAAGAGTAGTAAGAATTAGTGTATGTGCAGGATGAATAGTATGGAGAGCAGTAGAAAATTAGCCTGACGAGCCAGACCCACATTAAAATGTAGGGTCGGTTGTCTTTCAAATTCTCTCTGCACGCAATAGGACAGCGCTATCAGTCCCATGCGTTTTCCCACCAGCAGAGCTAGTTGGCTAGTTCAAACTTTTGCCAACTTAAAAGCTTAACTCGTGTCACACTGTTCGCCAACAGCAACATCCATCTTCTTTGTTTTCAAGTAGCAGGGAATTCAAGCCAAACCGTTGCAACTCTGCCATCAATCATTATGTTAAGCTGCCACTAGGGTGTGTCTAGATTTCTAGGCTAGTAGAAAATGGCTATTTATAAGAGTAATTACAGATTATGTGCATTTGTATAAATAGAACAAATGGGTGGGATAGGGTACAATTGTCGGGGGGGGGGGGGGGGGGTTGGGGATGTCCCCTCCTTGTTGTCCCTGTCAAGTTTGCCATGGTCGTGGACACCTGAACAGGCACAGGCAAGAAGGCATCGGGTGGGGGGGCTTGGTTGGTTGTCACTGGGATGCAGAGCTAGTTCAGTAGGGTGACAAGAAGCTTCTTCTGAACCTTACCAACAGATCTGGCTTTTATAGCCTACAAGTAATGTGATATAATGCCTTGAACGTATATATCTTTATTTATATATATCTTATATATCTTTATTTTCATTGATCATTTAATTCAGTGAAATCATACAGCGCCTTCTTCTTGTGTTAAGCCTACTGTAGGCCCTAGATGGCGCCATAGTTCTGCAGTTGTCAACTGGGTGGGGCTTCTCTGAGTCCATTATTTTAAAGTTTGCAGTAGCTATTTAACTTTAGTCTACACACTTCAGTGTCAGGTCTTCATGGTGACGTATTGAAAACGCAAAACCACAAGGCATGGCGAAAACAAATTTAATGTAGGCTAGTGTCCCACACAGTTACACGGTCGTATGAACATTTTAAAAGCCCTCATAAAGCTGTTGCCCTCTTGAATCATGCTTCATAATGGCAGTCTATATATTGCAAAAATAAAATGAAGAGTAATCTTTAGAAACGGCATAGCATAGCATCAACATTAGTGCACTCAGCTTTAAATGATCCAGTAAGCATCTTGCTGCTAATGGAATAAGTAAATCTTTACTAAAAATCAGTGAAATTACATTCAGCGTAGGAGTAAAAGTTGGCAAAAGTTGTTTTAAAGGTCTGGTGTGATTATTGTTTCATCTAAAGAAATATCAAGATTTGTCCCAAGCAGGTTAGTCTTATATTGAACAATAAAAGAACCAATATATTTTTGATTTTGGATGGGGTCATTAATACAGTAAATTTTAACAAAGTTACAGTAATACTTTTAGTTCAAACAAAATTAATGTAGGTAACAACAGTCCAAGTGAGCATCTACAGCTTTATATTTGTAATATAATTCAGTATTTCACTCTTGGTTGGGCCGGATTTGTTGTCATGGTCATTTTCAGAACTCTGCATTGGTATCAGAGTGTTGTTTGATGATATACTCCTTTATACCCACTTATTAGCAAACAAGTACAAATCATCTACTGACATCATATCCTGCTTGTTCTCTCTTGAAACATCCTACTTACAAGTCAGTTTTTTGGCCTCTGCCTTTCTGACAAAGGTTTGTAGTGCTAGGTTTAATTAATCTATCACAGAAATTGCTAAATACAAATTGTTGAAAACAGCTTCATGTGAATATATTTTCTTTCTAATTTTTCCCTTCCTACCCAAAACCTCTGGGGGGACATATGAAACCTGCTGGCAGGACTGATCTGGCTCCTGAGCCTTATGTTTGACACCCCTGATCTAAAGGAATCTAGCTGAGCCAGTGAGCCATGGCCACTAGGGCGGCGCTAAGAGTCAAGGAAAACAGTGGTGTGTGAAGGGCACTTGCTCCATTGCACAGGTCCGTGGAGCAGCAGCTGAAGGAGGAGGTGAAGCCGGCTCCCAGGATGTTGCCTGTGATGGTCTGATTGCACAGGTCAGCATCGACACACCCGCGTGTGTGGAGCTTCAGGAATCCTGTGGTATTGAACTCTAAAGGGAGAGAGAGAGAGAGAGTTAGAGAGAGACAGATGCTTTTTCAGAGTCCAGTGTACACAATTCATTTAGACAGTGGGTGTAGTTTATATGGTAGGCTACTGTATGTAACTTTTTAATAGTTTACGTGGTACAAATACAAGTATTCTAGTAAATAAATTCTAAAATACTTGTATTCTATTCTAGAATACAATGATTCTAGTTTGCCATCTTTAATGGAACATGATTTAATAGTTTTACAGGCACACATGTAAATTGAAGTAATGAGCTGGGAGAGATAGGTTGTCAACGTCAGTTTGTGGGGACATATCCCAGATTTGTGCTGACTAGGTCATGCTTACGTGCTTCTCCAGTGTAGCAGTTGGGTGAAGACTCATGACAGTTCACCTGATCTGGAAAGAGACATCTCCCCAAAACCCCAATACTGCACTGCTCACATTGCAAGGCTTCAGCTAGGGAGGAAGAAAGGAATGGAGAGAGATGAGATGGTGTTCTATAAAAAAAAATATATCCTTGTGTGTTTCACTGGTAGCGAAGAGGCGCAAAGCAAACAATTAACTCCCTAATGAACACATACTGCCACATCAAAGCAAAACTCAACTGTTAATATACCGCAGTGCAATCATATTTAGTTTGCCATTGTTACATACAGCCTGTGTAAATATTAATTTATTTACTAAATGCAAATTATGATCCTTGATGATGATGATTATGATGCTTTGACAAATAGTTTGAATTAGATAATTATTCTTGTGGTTCCTGATCCAAATGCAACTGATTCAAACGTGTGGTATTGTTTGTGCTGATCAAGCTAATCAAAACAGATATTGATGAGTTCAGTCAGATATGCAGAGCAACCAGAAATGGAAACCATGTAGAAATGGGTCCGGGAAGGGATATGAAAAGCCACTGTTACTGTAAAACAACATTACATTACAACACACTGACTGGCTTTTCACCAATTCCAGGCAAATTCCATTAGCCCAGTACTTTGTGAAATTGAATCTCATACGAAACTGAAGTGTAGAGCCACAGGCCTGTACCTTTGATGGATGAGTAATGATGACTGTTTCTTAATCTGATAATTTTATATCATATGTTATAATAACACAGAGAAATATGAGTGGATATCCACACACTGTATATATTTGACATGTATGTAAATGCATTTGTTACCAAAATCGTTTTTTGAAAATAAAATGCATTAAAAATTCCATTGGCAAACAAAAATACAAACGTGGCTCAACTCCAGGTCTTCATCAGGGTTACCTTTTGTTTTACTTTGCCAGATGTGCCTGATAAAATGATGAAAATGCCCCACAGCACCTAATCATTCAAGCCATATTACCAGACCTCTCAAATTATTCTGTACTTCTTACACTACCTGGTCACTCAATCCATACTGCACTTATATTATCTGATCAAATCACTCCCTTCAGAGTCTACAGTAAGCTCTCAACTCAACAATCAAAGTCTGCCACTGCATTCGTTTCCACATAATGTCAGCATGCACTACTGTTTCAGTTCACACCATCTCAGTGGCATTTTAATGGGCTTACCTGCGCTGATGAATATCACTATGGCAACAGCCAACCACATAGTTGTCCTCATGGTGTTTGTTGAAGAGGAAAATAGATGTTATTAAATCAGGTGCAACTAAATTAGCAGGGGAAAATGCTTCTGTGTCAGTCAGCTTGACAACATAATACCACAGTGAATGGTAGCATGATGACACCTGGGAGTTTCTCTGTGAATTTCCTATGACAAGAGGAATGGTGTTGGACAGGTTCCTTGATATTTCTCCAAGGCTTGAGGGGAATTTCTCAATACTGACGTGATAGACCTTATCTTTGTCTCTTTTTTATCTGGGTTGGTGTCTCTATGAAGTGTATGTTGAAACCATTCCCATTTGTAAAGTATAATAAAGTAATGTTTATAATACAATGTGTATATGTTGCCATGTAAAGTGACCTTGGGTTTGAGAAAGGGGCTATGTAAATAAAGTTGTGATATGATTACCTGTATTATTATTATTTTTTTAATCTTCATATACAACAAACAACAGACACATAACAACCCACAACCCACCCACATCGCACCATTACTGGAAAGAAAAAAAAAACCAGACAGCAAAAAAAAAAAAAAAAAGAAAAGAAAAAGGGAGGTATATATCAAATTCACACATCACATTATGGGGGGGGGACGTTCACATTATACAATGTCATTAGAGTCCATCTGTTCAACCAATGTAAGAACAGGTTGCCAGATATTACTGAATTTAATGTTATTACCCTGTAAATAATAACAAATTTGTTCAAGTGTTAAATAGTGCATAACATCGTTAATCCAGTGTTTAAATACAGGTGGAGACTTATCCTTCCATTTTAATAAAATAATGCGTCTAGCCAAGAGAGTTGTAAATGCAATCACTGTTTTATCCCATTTACCTGCCAACTTCTTGTGGTACTACTAAAATGGCAATGACTGGTGATGGGCCAATATGAGTATGCAATGCTTTGGAAAGAAAAGCAAAAATCAACTCCCAAAACTCAGACATTAACTCATTTAGCAGATGCTTTTATCCAAAGCGACCTAAAGAATGAGAAATAATCAAGCTATAGTGCAGAGGAGACCGTAGGAATTATTACTGTTTCAGTCAATACTATTTGTTAGTGGATAAGCCATTATAAGTACTAGTCAAAGTGTGGTAAGTTAGTTAATGTGGTTGCCATTATTTTTGGTATTTGCTAGTCAAATGTGAACAGAAAAAGGGTATATATGGTTGAATGAATGCAAGGAGTAAGTTAAAGCTGCAGTTGGCAAGTCTGACGGATTGAGGGGACTTAGCCAAAATTTTGAATGTTTACAACTCTCATGCCCCTCCCCACTACCACCCTGCAGCATCTCATCGAGTTTGTGCTCATCAGTGTGCACCAGACTGCACCAGACTGTGATTGACAGTCAGATCTCACACAGCCCTGCTCTGATTGGACCAGAAGAACCGAGAGCTGTGGATTTTTGCAAAACAAATAACAGGCTGGTGGAGATAGAAGTGCGTTTTTTTCCCCCTATAACCGGCTAATTTATGTTGTTCTGTCGGAGCATAGTGTCGGTTTCAGTGAATATGATCAAAAAAATCTTGCCAACTGCAGCTTTAAGAAAGACAGACATTCAGAGGCAGACTGAGATCATGAACAACAACCACAGACGCTTCTAATTGGGTTTGCTTTTGACAGGCTCGCTAATGGCACCAGCTATGCACTTAAAGCTACAATCTTAAGCTAAGCTTGCTGTTTTAATCGACCGAAAGGCATTGCAGTCCTCAGGAGATTCAATTAGTTCTGCTGAGGGATATCAGATGGTCATTACGGAACCCCCCAGACTGCAGCTGAAGCTGAGAGAGCAGTTCTGCGGCGGAGGCGTCCATCAGCCCAGGGTCTGCTGCCGGTGTCGGAGTCAGAATCATGTGACAGACTGAGACAAACACATGCCCAGTGTGTCCACTGCTTGAGGTGGTGAAGTGTGGGCAGTTAGCTTCTCATGAGTAATCTGTGTCACCTGGAAACGACTAGCTGACTCATGGTGACTGATCTGTTCATAGGAAGTTACAGCTTTTGATGATTGGATCCTTGATAGCTTAGGAGGCCTGCATGTGCCTCTCATCTAACAAATACACAACATGCTAAACGTAACAACAACTATTATAACCGACATTACACATTCTAGCATTCACTCGCACTGCATTCTGGGAGACACTCATTCAACGCTAAACATGTAGCCTACATCCACCGATGCTACAATATTATGTAGCATAGTAATATTATACACCATTTGAAAGTTTGGACTTTTGGGAATATGACAACCTTTTTTTTTTTTCATGTACAATTTGTCTGATGCTTTACATTGTCAGATTAATCAAACTATGTCTCACTTAAATTTGATTTAAAAAAAATGCCCCCCTCCCCCTCCTCCGCTTTTGGTGCTTATCTACTTAGCTGGTGGCCATCTGGCTTGTGCCCTTGGAAACAGAAGGAGAGACGACAAAAGAATAAGACTGTGGATGTCACAAGTTTTCGGCCGTAGCAAGTGTATGTGTGGTGGGTCTGTCCATTGATAACCTATAACAGTGTTTCTCAAACTTTTTTTCTGGACACCCACTTTTTAAAAATGACAGACTATCGCGACCCAACTTGTGACTGTGGTAGTTACTGTAACAAACTAGATCAGTGGTTCTCAAACTTTTTCTTTCATTCCCCACTTTGATCAAGGGGGCATTCTCGAGCCCCACCTGTCCCTCATCGCTCTAAGAAAGTGGTAGGTCAAGCTTAAAATTGTCAAATTTATTGAAATAATATATATCCTCTTCAACAGAGTTAAAACCAGCTGGTGCTGCAGATATAATAATAAATAAATACATAACACACATATTTCTGTTTTCCAGCAACATATTAGGAAGTATAGGCCATTTTACAGCCTTATAGGCCTACAATATATTCAATGAAATACCAACATGCTGCATTAAATGGATCCATAATCCAGTCATACTGAGCACTGCTGGTTGGGAAATATTTTTGAAATAAACTTTGCAGGGATGTGATGTAGGCCTACTGTTTAATACATGGGATCACAAGAGTGCCTCCCAATCAGACGTTTTGCTATTTCACTCAGAAATCTCAAAGGCATAATACTGTCGCGATCGAGGCGCCTGTCCCATACTCAGGTTTTTTTGGTGAATGCAGTAATCTTATTTGCTAGGTGAGGTAGGTGCTTGTCTTTGCCTTGTAACTGGCCTATAATAAGCATTTAGCAATTCCACGAGTCAACTTTTGTGTGTCTTTCTACTTGATCAAATAGGTATAATTACTAACGGTTGATGTTTTGCACATGTATAATACCCCCTGCCCATCTCCCCTCACCCCCACCCCAGTTTCAGAAGGCTTGCTATGGCAGTATATTACATATTTTACAAGCTTTTCATTGATTCGGTATGAGTGTCTGTTTTGCATAACATCAATCAGAGCTGCATTGATATTCCACATGCAGCACTCACAGGTCTGGGGGATCTGTTCAGCTCTACAAAAGCTCTTCTTTTCAGCCAATGCAGATAACCTGTAGGGTAGGCTATGTCCAACACCTGTGGCACTGACGAAGGAAGCGGTACACTGCCTCAAATGATCCGGCAGGTGCTCTTAAGTAGGGCAGGTAATAAGTGCAAAAAAGAGATCCCAGAAGTAATGTTGCATGCAGACAAGGCACTCCATCTTCATGTGGAAAATGCATTTTAAATTTGAGTCCATTGGCAAACAAAAATACAAACGTGGCTCAACTCCAGGTCTTCATCAGGGTTACCTTTTGTTTTACTTTGCCAGATGTGCCTGATAAAATGATGAAAATGCCCCACAGCACCTAATCATTCAAGCCATATTACCAGACCTCTCAAATTATTCTGTACTTCTTACACTACCTGGTCACTCAATCCATACTGCACTTATATTACCTGATCAAATCACTCCCTTCAGAGTCTACAGTAAGCTCTCAACTCAACAATCAAAGTCTGCCACTGCATTCGTTTCCACATAATGTCAGCATGCACTACTGTTTCAGTTCACACACAGTTCACACCATCTTAGTGGCATTTTAGTGGGCTTACCTGCGCTGATGAATATCACTATGGCAACAGCCAACCACATAGTTGTCCTCATGGTGTTTGTTGAAGAGGGAAATAGATGTTATTAAATCAGGTGCAATACAATGTGTATATGTTGCCATGTAAAGTGACCTTGGGTTTGAGAAAGGGGCTATATAAGGGGCTAATTAAAAAAAAGTTGTGATATGATTACCTGTATTATTATTATTAGTGATAGAGACCCATAGGCAAATAAAACATAGTTTTTAAGGGAGGAGTTTTGGCATTTGAATGAATCAGCAGGATGTGGTTTAAGATATGGCGTACTGCCATGGAGGGACATTGGTATTATCTAAATAACTCAACGTAAAAGGCTATAAAATGCTACATTAAGTCAGGAAACACACATCTCAAGTCTAAATACTTTTATTTGAAACACAGTTTATTCTTCAATCCACCATATTTGTTTAAAGAAGCACCTGGTGAGCTCTTGCTGACAGATGAAGTCAGTGAATTACATACATGCACATGTTAAACTGCATGGCCTCTGTTGGAAGAGGCCACAGAGTGCATTAAGGTTAATTCTAACCTTAAGTGACTGCTTTCATTCCAGAAGCCACCCTTTCATACTGTTGGTGCAATAAAATGTTAAATGCCAAGCTGGTTAGGGGAAATGTTGATATACGGGTTAGTTTTTTATATCGTTGTCTGCTTTGTAACTCTCAGGAGTACAGGAATACTTATACTAATAATACTAATAATTAGCTGATAAATAGCCTATCATAGACTGTAGATAAATATCTGATACTTGAGAAGCTGTAGTTAAAGTTAGAGGTCTGGTTTAGAATGCACATTCAGAGTTCTAGAACTAGTAAACACTACTAGAACTAGTACTAGAACATTCCGCTGGCCCAGACAGATACCATCAGTGCTGCGCCGAGGGCGGTGGTGATGGGGAGGTGGCCGCTGGTGGCAGCATTGCACAGGTCCGTGGTGCAGCAGGTGCGGGTGACGGTGTAGCCGGCACCCAGGATGTTGCCGGTGGTCTTCACCATATAAAGGTAGAGTTGCGACAACTCCATTGACGCTAATGTTCCATTTTTTCCAACAATGGCAGCTAATGGAAGCTTCAAATAGTTCCCGGAAGTTAACAATTAATAATAGCAGTATACCGCAGTATAGGCTGTTTGTAGCCAACATTTCAGACTCAGATTTACATTCCTTTGCCTCATCCGAATAATAATCATAATAAACGATTTATGTATCGACTATGACTTTTCTGTTGCTCAGTCTTTATCAGTTCCTCATCAAATAAATTAGACGAGGCTAAAAGCCCAATAAATGTGCCACACGTAATAGCCGATAATAAGATAACCCGCCTATCCTATTTCAATTAAGCAGCACTACACCACCACGAACAAGCTGTCATTAAGTTTTTGCGTTTAGTAGGCCTACAACTTTTATGACGTGACGTTTCTTGGGCATTTAGCTTCACCATCAAGTTGTAACGTATGCGCAATGCTCATCTAGGCTATGGATTTAGGTGGCTTAAAGGAGAATTCCGGTGTGATATTGACCTAAAGTGTATTGAAACATGATACCGAGTGTGAACGTATGTCTCATAGCCCATCTCGGCTTGTCCCCTGCACTCCAAAATCTGGCGCTAGTTAGCCGATGCTACCAACAGCTTTTTCAATAGTGGTGCTTCGGCATCGGGCTAGCCATGCAAATAAATCACTGTTTTACACCCATTTACGAGGCTCAATGTATCTCCACACTTCATTGGTAGACTTCCGAGGGCCCTGACATTTAAAACGAGACATTGAGAACTTTGAAAAAGCACTGGTAGTTTACTTACAAGACCATTCCTTCCATGGAAATGCATGGATTCCAGTTGCTGCTACTGGAAGAAACTGGAATCCATGCATTTCCACTGAATTATTTTTGGAATCTGATCCCTTATCATACCTGTTCATTCTTACTCGTTGCTCGACTTATCGTGACTAAATTCAAGATGGCTGCAAACGCTAAACTTCGTGAAGATACTGTCTGTATAAATCGTCTTGTAAGTAAAGGGGACAAGCCGAGATGGGCTATGAGACATACGTTCACACTCGGTATCATGTTTCAATACACTTTAGGTCAATATCACACCGGAATTCTCCTTTAAAGGCAGCAAAAGTGGGATATGCAACTGCTTCCCCAAAACAATTCCTCCATAACTGTGTATTTAATCGTTTGATATGTGGATAACTTTCAGTGGACTAAACAAAAGGTAAAGATTTTGTTATCACAAGGCTAGCTGGTTCGTTATATGGCGAAGCATATAGCCAACTTTGTTTGCAGTAGTGAAGCTGAGTTTGTTGTTAACATTGTTGGTAACTGTCAGGGAATTTAACCCCAACATATAGATACAAGAACCACAACACGTAGTATGGCTTTGCCCACAAACTCTGGTACCAAGAGGAGAGCCTGCTAATGTAAAGAAGAATTCCTCACACCATCAGTCTCTGACTCTGCAGCCCAAAAGCTGTGTCTTTTATTGTACAGATGCACACAGAAAATAGGAAGCAAGACATAGCGACTTCATTGTGACATTCTCTTATCTCACCCACACACACACACAGACAGGGTGCAGTTCCTGTCTGTCTGGGTGCACACTTAACTTGTAGCCTACTCTCTGTTCTTAGAACTCAGCACAACAACATTTAACTTGAACTCTGTTCTTAGAACTCAGCACAACAATATTTCTGCTTACACAAATGGTTATATAACGATAATAATAATTTCCTTACAGTAACGTAAACGTTTCTTCAGTTAGGAGCAGTAGCCTACTGTTTTTTTTATTTTTTATGTTGCATTCATTTTCATTGGCAAAAGCTAGCCTAATATGCATGAGAACCTAAGCGGGTGAGATTTGAGGGAGCTGCAACACCAGGGTTGCCAACTTTGGGTGTTTGGCTGGAGTGAGATTTTGTGAAGTCATAGTGTGTGTGCGTAAATTTTTTCCCTAAACCTAATTTTAAAAATGTCTGTCCCCAGACTTTTTTGCTATGTACAGTATAATCCATGATTTAAGTTTCTTCAAAATGTACAATTATTGATTGCACTTGAAAACAAGACCAGTGTTTTAACCCTGAGGCACGGAAGGATTATGAGCCACTGGGCCCCTGGGCACAGACATGAAAAGGGCCCCCCTGCCCACCTGAAAAAGGTAGTAGCTCAGTAGAAAAATTGAAAAATAAGCACACTTTATATGAAATATAAGCACACTTTTTAAGACACTTAAATACATGCATGCTTAGCATTTTGTGAAAACAAATCATTATGGCTACATCGACAAACTCTTAGCCATGAGCTATATATCCTCTGATTTTAATATTTACACATATGTAGGTATTTAAGCACAGCTCAGTTTTAAGACACTTAAAGCCCAAAATTGGAGACCATATAGAAATTTGCTACCATTTAAAAACCGGATTACTCTGCAACGGCTTATTGTACAGGGGATTGCATTACACCTTTGTGTTCGGTAAGGTCTGCTGTTTATTCTGGTTTACAGTTTGTCATGTGTGGAACGAAAAGTTTGTGAGATATTCCTCCTATAGGAATTGAAATGAGCGCAGAGCTATAGTAGCCTAATATGATTATTTCTTTAAAGTTAAAGGAGAATTCCGGTGTGATATTGACCTAAAGTGTATCGAAACATGATACCGAGTGTGAACGTATGTCTCATAGCCCATCTCGGCTTGTCCCCTGCACTCCAAAATCTGGCGCTAGTTAGCCGATGCTACCAACATCTTTTTCAATAGTGGTGCTTCGGCATCGGGCTAGCCATGCAAATAAATCACTGTTTTACACCCATTTACGAGGCTCAATGTATCTCCACACTTCATTGGTAGACTTCCGAGGGCCCTGACATTTAAAACGAGACATTGAGAACTTTGAAAAAGCACTGGTAGTTTACTTACAAGACGATTTATACAGACAGTATCTTCACGAAGTTTAGCGTTTGCAGCCATCTTGAATTTAGTCACGATAAGTCGAGCAAAGAGTAAGAATGAACAGCTATGTTCAAAAAAAAAAAAAAAAAAAAAAAAAAAAGAATGAACAGCTATGATAAGGGATCAGATTCCAAAAATAATTCAGTGGAAATGCATGGATTCCAGTTGCTGCTACTGGAAGAAACTGGAATCCATGCATTTCCTCTTCACGAGGACACTTGCTGCTATCAACACCCGTAAGGCAACAGGTCCAGACAACATCCCAGGTCGTGCGCTGAAGGACTGCGCAGGGGAGCTTAAGGATGTCTTCACAGACATCTTTAACACTTCCCTGAAGCAAGCCATCGTCCCATCATGTTTCAAAGCTGCCACCATCATACCTGTGCCGAAGAAAACTGCTCCATCCTGCTTCAATGACTACCGCCCTGTGGCACTGACACCCATCATCATGAAGTGCTTTGAGCGGCTTGTCATGTCACATATCAAAGCCATTCTCCCCCCCACCCTGGACCCCTTCCAGTTTGCATACCGAGCCAAGCGGTCTACAGAGGATGCAGTCTGCTCTGCCCTCCACCCAGCCCTCACCCACCTGGAAAAAAGAGACTCATATGTGAGATTGCTGTTTATAGACTTCAGTTCTGCATTCAACACCATAATACCACAACAACTCATCTGCAAACTGGACAAACTGGGACTCAGTACCTACCTCTGCAACTGGCTACTGGACTTCCTCTGTCAGAGGCCCCAAGTAGTACGTGTTGGCAACAATACCTCAAGCAGCATCACACTGAGCACAGGGGCCCCCCAAGGCTGCGTGCTCAGTCCGCTGCTCTTCACCCTGCTGACGCATGACTGCACTGCAACCTACAGCAACAATCACATAGTGAAATTTGCTGACGACACAACTCTGGTGGGTCTCATCACCAAGGGCGACGAGACTCAATACAGGTTGGAGGTCGACCATCTGACCACGTGGTGCAGGGACAACAACCTCCTGCTGAACGTCAGCAAGACCAAAGAGATTGTTGTTGACTTCCGGAGAGGTCACACCCAACACCTGCCACTGACCATCGACGGTGCTGTGGTGGAGAGAGCGAGCAGCACCAAATTCCTGGGGGTGCACATCAGTGAAGACCTCTCCTGGACCACCAACACTGCATCACTGGCGAAGAGAGCTCAGCGCCGCCTGTACTTCCTGCGGAAACTCAGGCGAGCAAGTGCTCCACCAGCCATCATGACCACATTCTACCGAGGCACCATTGAGAGCATCCTCTCCAGCTGTATCGCTGTGTGGGGCGGAAGCTGCACTGAATACAACAGGAAAGCCCTGCAGCGCATAGTGAACACAGCTGGAAGGATCATTGGTGCTTCACTCCCCTCCCTGAAGGACATTTACACCACCCACCTCACCCGCAAGGCGACCAAAATTGTGAGTGATTCAAGTCACCCCGCTCACAATCTGTTTGATCTACTGCCCTCTGGGAAGAGGTAGAGAAGCCTGCGCTCCCGCACTACCAGACTCACCAACAGCTTCATACACCAAGCTGTAAGGATGCTGAACTCTCTCCCTCCTCTCCCCCCTCCACCCTCAGCTACATAACATCCTGGACATTGGACCCACAATGGCCGCCTGCACTACTCCACTTGCACACTTGCACACTTGTACACTTTACAACTTGGTGTTGTTGTCCTGAAAACACAACACTTCTGCTGCTCTTACATAACTGGCACCACTATGCCACTTTCTTTATTACTTAGGTCAAACAGAACTACCCAAGCCTTTTATTGGCCTGACTTTGCACTAGTATTTTATTGACTGTCCATGCACAATTTCAACCAAATTTTGCTGCTCTTATTTTTTCATTATTATATGTGCCCTCTTATTTACTTATTTACTTACTTTTTTGTTTACTTGAATGTTATGTTTGTCTGTGGACTTAAATTGGTAAAATGTCTTGTCTTCACCGTGGGATAGTGAGAAACGTAATTTCGATCTCTTTGTATGTCTGGAACATGTGAAGAAATTGACAATAAAGCTGACTTTGACTTCCACTGAATTATTTTTGGAATCTGATCCCTTATCATACCTGTTCATTCTTACTCGTTGCTCGACTTATCGTGACTAAATTCAAGATGGCTGCAAACGTTAAACTTCGTGAAGATACTGTCTGTATAAATCGTCTTGTAAGTAAACTACCAGTGCTTTTTCAAAGTTCTCAATGTCTCGTTTTAAATGTCAGGGCCCTAGGAAGTCTACCAATGAAGTGTGGTGATACATTGAGCCTCATAAATGGGTGTAAAACAGTGATTTATTTGCATGGCTAGCCCGATGCCGAAGCACCACTACTGAAAAAGTTGTTGGTAGCATCGGCTAACTAGCGCCAGATTTTGGAGTGCAGGGGACAAGTCGAGATGGGCTATGAGACATACGTTCACACTCGGTATCATGTTTCAATACACTTTAGGTCAATATCACACCGGAATTCTCCTTTAATTTATTTTTCTCGCGATGCGTTTATCGCAGCAAATAGCGGCTATAGCACCTTATAAAAGATGAGACACATTCATGTGATGTCTGTGAAGCTACTTCGCGAGTAGTTCCTAGAGAAGAATGGGCGGCCACACTTTATGTCGGTCTGCCTCATGTCTAAAGCAGCGTGTTCCGTGAAGGTGCCGCGGACCGGATTAAAATAGCCTAGTCAGCGAATCAACAATCAGAGAAAACTGCGCTGAGAACGTTGTAGGCGGATATTAGACCTACCTGCTGTTGGTCTAGACATATGTATGCCTTAAACTCGTATCCTGTCATTTAGAAACAATGCTGTGGTCTAGTCTAGTCATCAACAAAAAATGAACGGATTGCAAAAAAAAAGAATGGATTTGGCGTGACATTTCTTGAGTGTGCGTGAGAGCGTGAGATTGGTGCTGAAAGCGTGAGTTTCACGCCAGATGCGTGAGAGTTGGCAACCCTGCAACACAGCAGGCACTAGCCCAGTGAAGGATCGTGTAAGCCCCATCCCCAGAAACCAGTTTCAAACCAAGCTTGCGCTGATATGATGCATGGTCACTGATCAAATTGCTATTTTCTGACAGGATGAGCACAACCATGCAGGTTCTCTGAATCTCAATTCTTTAGCCTAACATCTTAATGCTGTATTCACAGCACGGTGAATGACAAACGGTGACAAAATGCTGTTGTTTATAAGCTCATATTATTTATCAAGGACTAGGCTATCACGTTTTATATGTTATTATGATCACTCGCATCGCATTACCATGGGGTTACTGTAATGCTAACTTAACATGCCCACCATTACACTGGAAAGATGTTAGACAACTTTTAAACTTTTTTTTTATTCTCCCGAGACGCTACTTAAGGTAGTTCGCTCATTATCTCAGATCAGTGAAGAACAGAAAACGTTGGGGAGAAAACTCAAATGTTAGACTTAGACTAGCTTACAGTTTCTCGTTGCAAAATTAAAAACTCCATGCTTTTGTAGGCAACACGCAGTCTCAAAAACACTGTTTACAGCTCTTGAGTCACGTACTAGGTCATTTTTTTATAACGATAATTTAGATATGCCTAGGCTACACTTATGGGGTGGGTGCTATTGCGTTTTCTAAAGAATCTCCCGTCTTGGTTTTGTACAGAAATTAAGTGACACAAAAGCGAGAGAAAAAGGTCACCTTCCGATATTTAGCAGGCTACGGTCTGGAATTTAATTTAATATTGTTGTAATGGTAGGATAACTACACAGTTTACACAATAATTACACTGTGTTATAAATATTGTATATCAATGCATTTATTGTCTGTCAATTACCCAAACTTGTGGCTCTGTCTCTCATTGAACAGTATATTATTTAATGCATTCTAATCCATTGTCAATCACTTCCGGGAACTTTTTGAAGTTTACATGAACCACGTGACCTTAACGAATTTTGAACACCCATTGTCGCAACTCTACCTTTATATGGCTCTGGTCTTCACGCAGGATGTGATGACCAGACAGCCACTGGTCTCAAAACTCACTGCTCCGGTGATGTTGAATTCTGAGGGGGAGGAAAGGCATAGGCTGAGATGCTTCCTTTTTCTTTCTTTCTTTCTTTCAATCTTGTTACTTTTCTTTCTTTTATTTAGGCCTATCCTTTGATTGTATTATTTCTTGATTCTTTAATCCTCTTGAATTACTTTTTTTGTCTCCTTGTCTTAATCTTAAGTGCCTGATAAGAACTCAATGCATGCTTATGGTGGGAGCATGTGTGTGAAAGAGGTTGTGAAGTTTTTAGGCGTGGTGAAGTTGGTGCTGCATTACTCTGTTGAGCAACTGGTTTCACCTCACCTGCTTTTCCAGTATAGCACCTGTTCTCAGAGCCACTGCAGGTCTCCTCCGAGCTCAGCAGACACTTCCCCAGCAGCCCCACGGAACACTTCTTACACTTCAGATACTCCGCTGATGTAAAATGTAAACAATGTAAAAATGTAAACCGGCCCACAGAGAGCTGCAGGTCACTAGCATCTGCATAAACAAATACAGTAGATCTGTTTGGTCTGTTTGAACACTGTTCCAGTTTCTTCTGGTGTCCATGTAGATAATGTACTAGACATGTAACTAGATGTACCGCAGAGCGGTACAAAATATGACCGCCGCCCAGTCCAGCACATGTTTTCCACAAAAATAAGTCACGCTGAAAGGCATATATGATTCTAACTGTCTCACTGAATTGCATTATGCACACTCAATTCTCACTGGTATCTGCTAGACAACAAGTACCAAAACATGATTAGTTCATAGATTTCACATGTAATATACATTTTATACAACCCCACCCCCATCTTGCCTGTTCATAATTCTGAGAAATTCTTGAATTGTGTGCATGTGTGTGCGTGTACATGTTTATGTTTATGTGTGTGTGGGTGGGTGTGTGTGCGTGCATGTGTGTGTTTGCCTGTTTATATGCCTGTGTGTGTGTGCATGCATGCATGCGTATATATGTCTACTGTGTGAGTATGTGTCATACATAGGATTACTGTAAAAAATTGGTCATCCTAGGCCCTACGGTTCTCAAGATATTCACAGAAAACTGTGTCTGCCCTACCCTCCTTTCGGGGGGGCCAGTCCAGCGGGGGGGGGGGGGGCTACAGATCAAAACGAAAAGCGATGGTTCCATGCTATCCATGTGGGGTTACATGCCCACCAAGTTTCGTGTACCCCGGTCTTTCAGTGTCCCGGGAATCCTTGTTGGTGTACGGTCACTAAATGTACACATAAATTATTTTATTGTAAGGCCCCCCATGAACGAAAGTCCACGAAACTTGGCATGCATTCGGAGGGTGTCATAATGATCCTACACTTTCAATTTGGCAGTTTTGACCATGTCAGCCAGAGAAATTGTGATGAAAACTAACCCTAATGTTTTGCTTTTGAATTTTTAACTAGGTGGCGCTATACATGAAATAAGTGGTAATGGGATAGGTTGACATGCCCCCTTAAGACCAACATACAAAAAAAAGGTGGACCTCCTAGGCCCTACGGTTCTCGAGATATTCACAGAAAACTGTCTCCGGCCACCTACAGGCCAGTTGGTGTATAGTAACATAAATTAATTTATTGTGTGGCCCCCCATGAACGGAATTCCACTTGGAATTCAAACTTGGCGTGCATTCAGAGGATGTCATAATGATCCTACACTTCTAATTTCGTGCAGTTTTGACTATGTTAGGTCACAGATACCTGCGATTACAACACCTCATTTTTACTTTTTTGTGTTTAACTAGGTGGCGCTATACATGAAATGAGTGGTTATGGAATGGGTTGACATGGCCCTTTGAGATCAACATACAAAAAAAAAAGGTCCTCCTAAACCCTACGGTTCTCCAGATATTCACAGAAAACTGTGTCTGCCCCACCCTCCTTTCGGGGGGTCCAGTCCAGCGGGGGGGGGGCTACAGATCAAAACGAAAACAGGAGGTTCCATGCTATCCATGTGGGGTTACATGCCCACCAAGTTTCGTGTACCAGGGTCTTTCAGTGTCCTTGATGGAAATTTGGACATGCGAAAAAGAAAAAAAAAAAAATCTGACTAAACCTATATGACCACTGCTTCGCTGCGCGGCAGTCATAATAAATAGGCCTACCATTCCTAATTTGGGTTGCAAAGTTAACCTTTGTTCTATTCCACATGAAAATAAACTACACACATGAAAGATGTAGAATAAAGAATAACAGAACAGTGTATTTTAAAACAGCTCAGGAAACCATTGATCTAAACGGAACACTGATTTATTATAGATCTGTGGAGAGCATAGCCCACATTATGATCATCTCTTCAATAACCATTGCCAACTACTCACCCATAACAAAGCATGTTGCCACGGCGATGATGGCCCATAGAACCTTAGCCATGTGATCACCCCAGGGCAGGGACCCACTTATATGCCCAGACATGGGTGGGGCACTAAAACATAGACAAGTGGAGGGACAGGTTGTTTTATTGTGTTATGAACTTGGTACGTGGTATTACTTTATAACAGACGTCATTTATAACATTACTTTATAACAGACGTCAACAACAGCAGCCATATCCTCCTGTAGATCACACACCGAAAGCAGGGATTGGCAATACAGACACACAAATACACGTCACATAAGTATTTATCACCACCACACTTCCACTCTATCATTATTGTTCCATCTCTATCCCTCTATCCCACTCTGTCATTGTTTTACTCTATAACTTTGTTTTTATCCCCAGGCCATCCGAACTCTGAACTCACACTATACTGACTTTGCACTCATTCACTCCTCAGCACTCATGACCCGCCCCCCCCCCCCCCCCCACACACACACACACACACCTACATGACTTTTAGCACTTTTACATCCCTCTCCCTATGCTACAGACCTTTTATTTATTTTCCTATTTCATTATATGTCAAAACACACACACACACACACACACACACACACACACACACACACACCTGACATCTCCATAGAACTTTCTATTTATTATTTTTGATTTCTCCTCCATCTATCTACCCATGTCCTTGATTGCCTAGCCTTTCTTGTATCTTTGTATCCTTGTATTTATCACTGTCACTCTTTCACTCTATAACTTTGACTATTACTCTAATCTAGACCGTCATCAAATGCTAAACTATTCCAATTAAGCAGGATGAAAATATAATTGATCTTTTAACCATTTAATCAAATCACTGTGAAATTCCTGTGACAATTCAACACCAATTACTCCATCACATCATAGGCTACCATACTAAATAATGGACGATACAATATAGCGCTATACAGTATATCATGGACGGTACTATATGACACAACCCTAGCCAAAAGTCTGATTCCACTAAACAGGGCTGGACCTGACCGGTATTTGGATGATAGGCTATTTGTTGAAGGTTGTTGGTGTAAAGGGTGGTGCGGATTATTAGCCTCGTACCAACAACTCAAGTTCAAATTCAAGTTTATTATAGCCATTTCAATATAATATAATAATACAGTTGATAGGAATGTGCTTTGGTACAGTATGCTCACATGTTTCACACAACAATGACAACACAACATAACGAGACAAAACACAGAAAGGCACATAAAATGTGGGAGTAACCACACTTAACACACATAGAAAGTGCATGGTTTACAGAGAATTCAGCAGTAAGGTTCAAGTTGTTCTTTCAGGGCAGCCGTGGCCTACTGGTTAGCACTTTGGACCTGTAACCAGAGGGTTGCCGGTTCGAACACCGACCAGTAGGCACGACTGAAGTGCCCTTGAGCAAGGCACCTAACCCCTCAGTGCTCCCCGAGCGCCGCTGTTGATGCAGGCAGCTCACTGCGCCGGGATTAGTGTGTGCTTCACCTCACTGTGTACACCTCAGTGTGTACACTGAGGCCTATAATAGTGGTGTCGTCTGTTTCACTAATTCACGGATTGGGATAAATGCAGAGACCAAATTTCCCTCACGGGATCAAAAGAGTATATACTGTATACTGTAAATTAATGCAGGCCTAGGCTAGAATAGAGCAAAGCCTCCTGGGAATGGGGAATGTGTTTCTGGTTTATCCAATGATGATGGGAGGGGGACCGGTGCCGTCAGAATTTTCCCGGTGGATTTTAGTGCCCCACTCCACCCCTGAGTTCTTTGGTTTTGGTTGTATTGAGGATTAGCTTATTGTCCACACACCACTGCACCAGTTGTTCCACCCTTACTCCGATAGGAAGATTCCTCCCTGTCGCGTATGAGGCCTATAATAGTGGTGTCGTCTGCAAACTTAAGCAGTCTGACAGATGCAGAATTTGATGTACAATTGTTAGTGTAAAGAGAAAATAACAGAGGTGACAAGACACACCCTTGTGGGGTGCCAGTGTTCAGAACCCTGGGTGATGACTCATTCTTCTGGATTTTCTTTCCTGCAAGACAGGAAGTTAAGTAACCATTGACAGAGTGAGGGATTAGCTCTCATGGACAGGAGAGAATTGTACAGTTTGACAGGCAGGATGGTGTGGAAAGCTGAGCTGAAATCAATGAACAGTACGCCGGCATAGGTGGTCAAAGTGAGACTGCATCCATTTAACTGGGAATGCGTCTGCACTCACGAGAGGGAGAGAGAGCCGCAGGTTCCAGCTGGCTTGTCTTTGTTGATAATTGATATCTCCTTCTTATAAGAAACTTTTAAAAGGAAATCATGAAGGCAGCAGTAGTTCCCACTACTGACCATTTAAAAAGTGTGAGAGGGCCATACCGTAGCAGGCAGGAAGATCATTAAGAAATAAACGTGAATTAAAGCGACAGTGCACAATGTGGGCCCTTGAGCCAAAAAGTTTGCCCACCCCTGGTCTATATAGTTTAAATATGAATATGAATCCTCTGACACAATAAGCAAAGTGCAAAGACAATAAGCAAGGTGGTTCAGTGAGTAGGCCTATTGTGTAGGCTAATATACTGTTGAAGTAGGTCTAATCTTTTTTTTTTAGCCAGGTGGTCCGTGCGTTTCATTTTTATTGGTTAAGTGGTCCTTCGTCTGAAAAAGTTTAAGAAACACTGGTCTAGCGTGATGTGTGGCAGGTACCTACAGACTAGGCGTTCAAAGATTTTCATGACAACAGAAGTTGAGTGCAACAGGCCTATAATCATTGAGACAGGTTATGTTAGTTTTCTTGGGCACTGGGATGATCATAGCTGATTTAAAACACGTGACAGTGGTTCGGGTGCGGCGTCAAGTTGAAGCGTGTGACTGAGCAGACACCAGCAAGGCCGCTGTGAGGCAGCTCCACCAATGCTTGGAGGGGCGAGCTAATTGTGTCAAAGTTCTCTGTATGTGATCAAGCACTTCGCTGGCTATTGTGGCCGCCAGCGAGGGGGAAGTGTAAACGTCTAAAAGCTTGTGCTAACTTTCACCGCAACAGATCCAGACTGCTACATGGTGTTGCTAAGCTGCTGTTCTCTACACTGTATGTTTGTATGACTGGTATGGTTCTTAGACTGTGCATATTTATTATACATGTGTGTTTTGTTTGCCCCTTCTAGCCTGTGGCTAGTAATGGCGTATAGGCCGTTCTGTGAGCCACAGGTTAGAGGGGCTTTTCTTTTCTTTTACCCCTGTCTTCCCTTGTCTTCCCCTTAAGGCCCTAAGTAATTTCAGATACAGTCGAGCCTGGGTAGTGTGGGAGGCTACTGGATAGCGGGTTCCCTTAAAGTTCACTCAATGACTGGTTGTAGTGCTGTGTGTGAGCCTTAATGCCTTTAGTTAGGCTTTCCTTAGCGACAGAAGATTTGCAGTGCAGTGTATTGTGAATTCTTAGCGTGTATTACTTCAAGAAGTGCGGTCATCATTCACGTGTGGTAGTGAGCCCTAACATCCTGTTAGTATTTCATCTCTCAGCCACTCGACTAGTCTAAACTTGATGGCTGTAACTTTCCCTTCCCCCCTCCATGTGTAATTGTTGACCAACCACAGCAACACCTTAAGTATTTCATAAAGACTGTATTTTTATACTTTTCTAAACACCTGTCTTTGTACATTCATTGGGATAGAGTTCCCCTTGCTCTAATATCAGACACTACTTATCTCAAGGGGTGGCGTAGTCAGCTGTGCATTAGGGGGTGCCACACTCAGAACTCATATACGGATGTACGGAATCGCTAAGAAGGGTTGGGTATGGCCCATAACATAAGGGTGGATACGAGTGCACCGACTCCCAGTGCACTGACTGTTACGACCCTTGTGTAGGCTATGTAAGTTCTGGTGCAAACACAATGCAATCTCAAGTGCCAGTGCCATTTCACTTTTTTCCGATAATTAGCTTATAACTCTGTAGCTTACGTAGACTTAAAATATGAGTCTTGCATTTACAACTTTTTCTCTGTGGCTGGCGTAGACTAGTAACTGGGAGTCACACTTTAAAAAGGTGAAGTTGTATTCCAACTCTCAGAAGGTTCTAGATGTCTTACCCAGATTGCCTCTGCCCCTTAAATTGTCACTAATTCAACCTGCCATTTAGTCCCCTGTCTAGCCCAGAGCGCTATAGCTCTGGTTTAGCCAAGTCCTCTCCACCCACCATGTAGGTGTGCTGCATTGTAAAAGGCACCTGTAAAGTATGTTAGGAACTTGGGCATCAAGAGAAGCGTGTTAATAACATAGGCACTCATTCTATGGAGAAGTGACCTGAGGCTGTCACTGTTCTCTAGTCTTACTCTTTCCTCATTCCTGTTTTAATGAGCGCAACATACACTTTATTGCCGAATATATTGGATCACCTGCCTTGACTCGCATATGAACTTAAGTGATATCCCACTTAATCCATAGGGTTTATTTGTAATAGTTTGCAACTGGTTTATAATAAGAAAATGATTTCATTATAAGTGGTTGTTTCATTACTTATTAAGTATAAATCATGTACTTACAAACATATTTTTTGGATAGGCTTATTTACTATTATACAACAATTGGGTTCTATGGAACTATTTATTTGTTTCTGATTGGCCGAAAGACGTTCCATGAGTTGGAATATCCCTGGACATTTCAACTCAGACTTTGCACAGCTAATAATAAATCACTCCGCGATACAATGCAAAGATTTGACACAATGTTCTCATCCCAGCTCTCCACTATTTTAAGCAATGGGTTACTCCTTAGCAAACCATAATGAAACAGTGCTTCACCACATCTGTGGATTAAGCCACACAGTCAACTCAATGTAAGTAAGATAAACGAGGATGCTAATTATGTGAGGATGCTGTTCATTGACTTTAGTTCAGCATTCAACACGATAGTACCTCTCACCTTGGTCACAAAGATGAAGGCCTTAGGACTAAACACCACCCTGTGTCACTGGATATTTGACTTCCTCACCAACCGTTCACAAGTGGTTAGAGTGGGGGGTCTGACATCTGACTCATTAACCATCAGCACTGTGTTTTGAGTCCACTGCTGCACAACATCTACACACATGACTGCAAAGCCAACAGTAGTCACACCTCCATCATCAAGTTTGCAGATGACACAGTGATCTTGGGCCTGATTAGTAACAACAATGAACAGCTCTACTTGGATCAGGTTGATGAGGTGGCACAGTGGTGTCAATCTAACAGCTTGACACTAAATATCAATAAAACCAAGGAAATGGTAGTGGATTACAGAAGGCAGCAGCAGAACTACAGTTACACCCCACTAATGATCAGCGGGCAACCTGTAGAGAGAGTCACAAGTTTTAAATACCTTGGTGTCCACATTACTGAAGACCTAACATGGACTGTTAACACTCAATATGTTCTGAAGAAGTCCAGACAACGACTCTACTTCCTTCGTCAGCTAAGGAAATTCAAAGTTTCTACATCCATCATGAAGGCCTTCTACACTTCAGCGGTTGAGAGTGTTCTAACTGGTAGCATCATCACCTGGTATGGGAACTCCACAGTTAGAGATTGTAGTACTCTGCAGAGAGTAGTGCGCTCAGCTGAACGTACTATAAGAACTCAACTCCCTGCTCTACAAGATATCTATTCCAGAAGAGTACTCCTAAGAGCCCAAAATATTCTGAAGGACTCTTCTCATCCTAACAATGGATTATTCCTACCGCTGAAATCAAGAAGACGCCTATGTAGTCACAAAGCCAGAACTGAGAGACTCAGGAGAAGTTTTTATCCCCAGGCCATCCGAACTCTGAACTCACACTATACTGACTTTGCACACATTCACTCTTCAGCACTCTCAAACAGAGGTGGGACCAAGTCACTGTTTGGCAAGTCACAAGTAAGTCCCAAGTCTTAGCACTCAAGTCCAAGTCAAGTCCCAAGTAAATACAGAGAAGGGCAAGTCGAGTCCAAGTCCAAGTCTCATCAAAGCCAAGTCGAGTCCAAGTCCAAGTCCCAATCTTTTTCAAGTCCTGAACAAGTCATCAGGTACTCTTCACTTAATAATGGCATTATTAGACTATCGATCATAATTTTAACACTTCCATCTAATCCACAGAATTTTTTTTTATAAATACAGATTAAAATATGTTCAATGTTTCTGTCTTGAAATCTTTTACGATATATGCATGCGCATACAATATACACATGTGCATACCTGAGTAATCTGTACAAAACGGATAGCTACATGACAAATAAAAATATTGTTTTTCCAAATTTCGGAGCCCACTGTAAGGATGAGTAATAATTTGACTGATGGCATTTCACTGCGCTAGGCCACAGATTTGCCTGCAAACAATTTATTAGGCTGTCTGCCAGTGGCGACTCATAAGGGAAGCCAAGGTCAACACTTTTATATTATTTAAAAGATAATAATGACACAGTAATTTTGTTTTAAAGTATTCATTTCTTAAGAAATACTACACATGTGATGCTGTTTATCTCATTTGTAAATGGTGCACTGTCACTTTAAGCCCATTGTGTGCCACTGTCCACACATTCTCATAATGATCTTTTTTACCAGCTCCATTCCTATGGCTAGTCCACAAACTCAAACATTGTTTGTGCCACATGAATAGCACAATATTAACAATGATAAGCATTATATTAAGTTGGCACAAACAGCTTTCATTCCTTTGGAAATAGATGCATGTATGACATGATGCTTGCTTGACATTTTCTGTTTGCAATTAAATGTGAATTATGAGCCTGGTAGCCAGTAGCCACCTAGCTAGCTGAGTGGAATGCGTTTCAATCGGCATATCAATGTGCTTCATGTAAACACATTATTGAATAGGCCTACTTCAAGACTCACCATTTCCATTAAACAAAGGCAAAGACAACTCTTCATATTCTTGTCCACTTTCCAAATCACAGTGAGTGCAGCCTATGTCATAGTGACCTGGATCTCATAGTTTATAACAGTAGTGAGAACCGGATAAATCCGCAATTTCCCCTAATCTCGTATTTGTTGCCTTCATGATTTCCTTTTATACGTTTCTTATATTTAAAAGAAAATATCAATCATCATCAACAATGACAAGCCAGCTGGAACCTGCCACTCGTTTTCTCTCCCTCTCGTGCGTGCTTAGATGGGGTTCTCAATTAAATGGAGTAGGCTAGCATAAGTTCAAGTTGGATCTTAATGGAGAGGACTCGAAAAGTATCATCTTTATGTAACATGCTGTTGGTGCATTTTGACATTGTAAACGTTCTCTAACAAGAGTGCAAATCAGTTTGCAGTAAAGCTACTAGTTATTAGCTAAATGTTGGTCGTTTCTCTGTCTCTTGGTGCCCTACACACAGTGCGTAACGCATATGGGGGTAGCGGCAGCACTGAACTGTGCTCTGGACTGGCCGCTTGTCTCCGCTATTTTTTTTTTTTTTTTAGTCGCGGAGGGAAAGCATCTCTGGGGTGACTGGTCCACGATCAGGAAATTTAGTTTTTGACTCGAGACATGTCAAGTCGTCACAAGTCAAAGAGGCAAAGTCCGAGTCAAGTCTCGAGTGAATAGTATTCAAGTCCAAGTCGAGTCGCAAGTCATGCCGAATTTTATCAAGTCAAGTCTGAAGTCATTAAAATCATGACTCGAGTCTGACTCGAGTCCAAGTCATGTGACTCGAGTCCACATGTCTGCTCTCAAACATTTCCCAACTCTGAACTCACACTATACTGACTTTGCACTCATTCACTCCTCAGCACTCATGACCCCCCCCCCCCCACACACACACACCTACAAGACTTTTAGCACTTTTACATCCCTCACCCTATGCTATAGACCTTTTATTTATTTTCTTATTTCATCACACGTCAAAACACACACACACACACACACACACATATCTGACTTTCTCCAACTTTTGCACATCTCCATAGAACTTTTTATTTATTATTTTTGATTTCTCCTCCATCTACCCATGTCCTTGATTGCCTAGCCTTTCTGCACCCACCCCCCACCCCACCCCCATCCCCAACACACACACAAAAAACACACACACTTACATCATCACTGTCATCACCTCACATACATACAGCACACTGCTTGCTACAGTAAGCCTCCTCTACATACATACAGCACACTGCTTGCTACAGTAAGCCTCCTCTACATACTTGCTGCACACTGCCCCCCCCCCCCCTACATACACAGCACATTGTCTTCAGGATCTTCTCCAACACACATCCTCTACATACTTACAGCACACTGCCCCCACCTACCCACACACACACTACACACACACAGTCACTGCTCCACTCCCCTCCCGCCCACACACACATCTTCATCACTCACATACATCATACATACAGTACTCTGCTTGCAATAGTAAGTCCCTTCACCATACTTGCAGTACACTGCCCCCCCCCCCCCCCCTCCCCTACATACACAGCACATTGTCTCATGAGGAAGCTTCTCCAACACACATATTGCACACTGCCCTCTCCCCACATACACAGCACACTATCCCATCTCCCCTGTCATCCCCCCAACACACACACCAAGGCCCCTGGCAGTTGGGTTAGCCCCTTGAGCCGTGGATCTGCCCAAGGTTTCTTCCTTGGTAAGGGAGGTTTTCCTTGCCCCTGTTGCTCTTGGATGCTCCTTGTTGGTGCCCCCCCCCCCCAATTCCAATCCTCCCCCACCTTTCTTATGCAGCCCTTGCCACTTAATCTACTAAACCCCCCCCCCCCCACAAATAGGCTGACACCAGACATAATTTCACTGCATTTCTTACTTCCAGTAACTATATGCATGTGACAATAAACTTCCTTGTATCCTTGTATCCTTGTAATTGTTCTCAGCATTGCCAGCATTGTGTAGGGCCTATAATATGATTGTCACTTGGAGGAGACTTGTAGATAACTAACGTTAGCCTAGTTAGCTAACCGCTGCTAACGTGCTAGCATCGTGTCAGAAAAACATATGGGGCTGTGCACAGTAGTGTAACATTTATTCACCATAAATTAATAAAGTTGAGTGGTTCTGCAATGTAGGCTATGTTTCCGTTTTTTTGCAGTACCATGTCCCTTAGCGAAGCTAGATATGAATGTGATTTCAGCCGACTTTCAACATTTCTTTCAGGAAGACACGTAAACCACAAAGACCCGTAACAAGGGATCTGGAATGATGGTTACCTAGCAACCAAGACGCTGTCTATTGAAAAGGGAACTATTTTTGATGCGTAAGAACGATGTCGAAATTAACATGTTTAAACAATAATGGGGTGCTTTCAGATTATTTAGTTTGTGGTAGAATTGTTGCATGAAAGCAATATAGCACTCGTGATCGTGGGATTGGTCATGGATATTCTTCTTGATAGTCTTCTTGCTGTCTTCATGTCTGAAGAAGGGCATTCAGCCCGAAACGTCACATGTGGTGATTAAAATATTTTTTGTAAGGAGTTTTCAGTGTGCGGACTAACGTAATTTTTTATTGGTCATGGATATTCCCACGGCTGTTGTTGCCTGCGCCACTCGTGGCTACGGCCGAATAACACCCGTGGGAATATCCATGACCAACCCCACTCTCGTGCTATATTGCTTAATGAACAAACCATTTATAATTGTGTGAACAAATGCTTTACTGATGATAAATTATGTATGAACAAGAAATTACTAATGATGAACAAACTATTAACTAATAAGTAACAAAGGCTTAATAAATGATGAATTGTGTGTAGTTATTATAAAGTGTTACCAAATATTTTATTGAGAACTGTTTAAAAAACTTAAAAGACAAATACAATTAAAGTCACAGTCACTAAATATAAATTAACTCAGATGTAAGACATATTAACACAGTTACATTCAAACAGATCTGAACCTTTTCCTAACAATCAGAAGTGTCCAAGTTTGATCTGTGATCAACATATGACAGTTGCAGTGAGGTATCTTAAATATTGCTTCATAACGCAAAATGGATAGCAAAATCTGCGCTCAGAATAGTGATCAGTTGCTCAGATCTGTTTTCATCGATGAATCACTGGAAGAGTATGTTATCCCCTGGAGCAGAGTCTCATACAAAAGACATAATGCATGGCTAGTGTACACCGGCTTACCCCATGAAATATATAAGAATTCTGAAAATCATTTTTGCACAAAAGACCACAAGTTACAAACATTGTTTAAGGGATTCATGGAGTGTCTTGGACACTTCATATGTGTGAATTTACCTCATCAGACACCTTTGTGTTCCAGATAACTACATGCATTCAGTGAGAAATGTGGAAAAAAAAACAAGTCAAACCAGACTGGTACCAATCCAAGTGGGTTTCTCAAAAGACAATGAAGACCAAAGAGAAGTCAAGCTGGTTTCTAAAGACAGAGACTAGTTATTGTAGTTTACAGTTTACTGGCACAACGCCCTAACATTCTTGGTGTGTTTGTTTCCCCTCTCCTTAGAAAATGGCAGAACCCCAGACAGAAGCCGTTAGCGCAGCAGCGATGGCCATGGTGGTGGAGATGTAGGTGGACGGGGCGCCGCTGATTACCACAGGGTTGCATTTGTTGCTGCCACAGCAGGTTTTGGATACCTGGTAGGTGGCGCCCAGGATGGTGCCGTTGGAGGTGACGTTGCAGTCGGAATTGGCGAGGCACCCCTGGGTGTTGAAGCCGCTGAAGCCGGTGATGGAGGGGAAAGCTGGAGGAGGGAAGATGGCGGTCAGTGAAAGACAACAGACAAACAGCCCAAAAACACACAAGTAGAAGGTAAGAGTTTATAACCCTTTTTTAAATTAAACTGCAGTTCACTTTGGGAAAACTTACTGGCACGTCCGGTGTAACAGCTTGTATTGTTTCCAGAGCACGTCTCCTGAGAAGAGGAGATGCAAACTCCCACCAAGCCAATGCTGCACTTGTTACAGGTGAGGGACTCCGCTGAAGCACACAAAATGAAAACCTTTACATTTAGCAGACACTGCTATCCAAAGCAACTTACAATTATATTTAGGGCTGTCAAAATAACTGATTAATTTTGATTAATTAATTTGAGAATAAAAAATAACTGATTAAAAAAAATAACGCAGATTAATCGATTCTGTATGACCTTTGACCCCGAGCCGTTGTAGTCAGTAACCATTAGACTGTAAAATGAAGGATAGAGAAGAAAATGTGCTGCCTAGATCATTGATTGGAACATTTACTTTTCAAAAACGGCTTGATGGTGTTGATAAAAATAAAGTGTTGATTAAAATAAAGTCCTCTGCAATGTATGTGATAGAAAAAAACTTCTTCCCGAAACACTTTTGAATTTATTTCCTCAGCATATTAGGTCATATCATAGATTATTATGGCCATTATTAAAATAATAATAAAAGAGTTTTTGAACTTTAATGTCACTAATGCTGATTATTCAATGATTCATTTGAATTTAAATATTTCAAATACTTTCACAGCAAAAATCATATATGCGATTAATTTAGATGAATTAATCACAGAGTATGTAATTAATTAGATTATTTTTTTTAATTGATTGACAGCCCTAATTATATTACAAGGGCCATTGTCTACCACTACACTACCTCCACCCCAAGAAATTTGCAACCAAAATTATAACCAAGTAAATTAGAGAAAGTGGTTGACAGAAATAAAATTAAGATGTAAAATTTCACTAAATCTGACAAAGAAATGTTAAGAAAATGAATTTTTCAGTTGAACTTTCCATTGCTGCCCTCACTGAAAGATGAATGGCCAGCGCAGGTGTAGAACCACAGCACTGACTCCAACTACATAGCCCACAAATCCATTGAAGAACATTTTTGTTACCACTTTTGCCATCAATTAACTGGTTTTGAATGGTATGTAGTTGTACTTAGTAATTCATAACAATAAATGCTTAAAACAAAAATCTGTTGTGTGCAGAAAGCTTAAAAAAAAGGCCTCAGTTGTCATGTGAGTGATTTAAACCAAGAGTACATACCCAAGTAGATGGAGGCAACCAGTCCAAGAAGTCCAAACAGCAGGGTCTTCATCTTCTCGCTTGGGTTTTCTGGCGATCAAGAAGTGATAAAACAGAGAGGCCGAAGTTGCAGCTGCTGTTCCTCTGATGAATCACTGGCAGGTCTGAAGAGAATGTAAGCCAAGGAGCTGGAGACTGGAAAGCCTAGTCTCAACAACCCCAATATAAGGACAAGCAACGGGGGCGGGGGGTTGTCAGACAGATGTGGGTGGGGTGAGTTGAAAACAGGTATCAGTGCAGTGAGCCATCAGTCATTGTCACCTGCTATTATCATTTGACTACTTGACTTCATGACTTCACAGATACTTAACTCTAATCTAGGAGCACTCAAGCTGGCAACAATAGAAAGGTGTCGCTCATTCATAGGCTCAATATCAAAGAGTATAGAAGTAACTTACTAAATTACTATTTTGCATTTGAAACACATATTACATGTTTCAGAAATACTACCCATCCCTGGGAACAGGCAGATTACATCTTTATAGTTGGTCATATAATGACATACTTAGGTTAATACTGTATTTCACCAGTTAAGGCACAAACATGGCCAGTAGCTGCACTGTGTAGCCTATCTTGACATGTCTTTAAGTTTTGGGTTACAATATACAGGTAGTGGGCTCTCTGTTGATTTTAATGAGTAGGCCTAAGCCTAAAGTTACAGCATTTCTATCACAATTGACCAGACTTTGACCTTTTGTCTTCTTTAAACAAAATTCTGGCTATGATTGTTCCTTGTATTGCATCATGAGCCATCACTGCACCTATTGCATTCTACTGTTGTTAGCCTTAAGCCTAGCTCAGTCATTATGTTGTACCACATCACCCTCCATTAGAAGTGCAATGAGCTGCATTGAGCATAATAAACTGCATTTAGAATTCCAAATCCATATTTCCAGATATTTTAGTAAAAGTAACTTAAAAGTAATACAATAGTATAATAGAGACAGTAATATTATAATGTAATGAATTACTTTGAAATGACAGTAATAAGTAATACATAATATATTACGATTTTGAAGTAACTTGCCCAACACTGATTAAACCACATGTCACTGCTTGACTAAATGAAAAATATAGGCTACTGAACATGCATGGAGATCGTCATAGTTGTAGACAGAAATTACGATACTAATTATATAATAACCTATAGGTCCAAATCTAAATGTTTGGGTTCAGTTTATGAAGTGTTGCTACAGCATGATACTGTGTGTTTGTTATTTATGGGGGGGAATCAGGGGGGGATTTTGGTATCGGTGGGCTTGTGTGTGTGTGTGGGGGGGGGGGGGGTGTTCGTCGGTCCAGTAGTGGGCCGGTCCAGGAGAAAATTGCCAGGGCCGAATTTTGTTCCCAGTCCGACCCTGATCACAGAGCAACTTATTACATTACATTACAATACATTACATTTGGAGAACGTTTTATAACAACATGCGACTTCCAATAAGGGAAACAATCAAGGTAGAGTGCAATAAGGTCAAGTGCAGCAGTGAGTGCTACTTCCATACAGTCAAGTACAGTAAGTGCTAGAATTAGCAAGTCTAGTAGTAGAGATACTCTCAGAAGAGCTGGGTCTTCAGGAGATTTTTGAAGGTAGAGAGGGACACTCCTGCTCTTGTAGGAACTGGTACTGCATTCTAGCAATGGGGAATAACAGATGAGAAAAGTTTAGATTGCCCTGAGCGGAAAATACAATACTGTCACAATGTGTTGCACAAGAAAATGCTTATATTATGGTATAGTGATTATGCGATTCATCGTAAGAAAATATGGAAAATACTCCTGGTGTTCCTAGGTACAAGGTTAGCCCCTTGAGCCGTGGATCTGCCCAAGGTTTCTTCCTTGGTAAGGGAGTTTTTCCTTGCCCCTGTTGCTCTTGGGTGCTCCTTGTTGGTGCCCCCCCCCCTAATTCCAATCCTCCCCCACCTTTCTTATGCAGCCCTTGCCACTTAATCTACTAAACCCCTCTTCTACTGCACTGTTTACCCCCCCCCCCCCCCCCCACTTTGCACAAATAGGCTGACGACATAATTTCACTGCATTTCTTACTTCCAGTAACTATATGCATGTGACAATAAACTTCCTTGTATCCTTGTATCCTTGTAATTGTTCCCAGCATTGTGTAGGGCCTATGATATGATTGTCACTTGGAGGAGACTTGTAGATAACTAACGTTAGCCTAGTTAGCTAACCGCTGCTAACGTGCTAGCATCGTGTCAGAAAAACATATGGGGCTGTGCACAGTAGTGTAACATTTATTCACCATAAATTAATAAAGTTGAGTGGTTCTGCAATGTAGGCTATGTTTCCGTTTTTTTGCAGTACCATGTCCCTTAGCGAAGCTAGATATGAATGTGATTTCAGCCCGACTTTCAACATTTCTTTCAGGAAGACACGTAAACCACAAAGACCCGTAACGAGGGATCAGGAATGTTGGTTACCTAGCAACCAAGACGCTGTCTATTGAAAAGGGAACTATTTTTGATGCGTAAGAACAATGTCGAAATTAACATGTTTAAACAATAATGGGGTGCTTTCAGATTATTTAGTTTGTGGTAGAATTGTTGCATAAAAGCAATATAGCACTCGTGATCGTGGCATTGGTCATGGATATTCTTCTTGATAGATTTCTTGCTGTCTTCATGTCTGAAGAAGGGCATTCAGCCCGAAACGTCACATGTGGTGATTAAAATATTTTTTATAAGGAGTTTTCAGTGTGCGGACTAACGTAATTTTTTATTGGTCATGGATATTCCCACGGCTGTTGTTGCCTGCGCCACTCGTGGCTACGGCCGAACAACACCCGTGGGAATATCCATGACCAACCCCACTCTCGTGCTATATTGCTTAATGAACAAACCATTTATAATTGTGTGAACAAATGCTTTACTGATGATAAATTATGTATGAACAAGAAATTACTAATGATGAACAAACTATTAACTAATAAGTAACAAAGGCTTAATAAATGATGAATTGTGTGTAGTTATTATAAAGTGTTACCAAATATTTTATTGAGAACTGTTTAAAAAACTTAAAAGACAATTACAATTAAAGTCACAGTCACTAAATATAAATTAACTCAGATGTAAGACATATTAACACAGTTACATTCAAACAGATCTGAACCTTTTCCTAACAATCAGAAGTGTCCAAGTTTGATCTGTGATCAACATATGACAGTTGCAGTGAGGTATCTTAAATATTGCTTCATAACGCAAAATGGATAGCAAAATCTGCGCTCAGAATAGTGATCAGTTGCTCAGATCTGTTTTCATCGATGAATCACTGGAAGAGTATGTTATCCCCTGGAGCAGAGGCTCATACAAAAGACATAAGGCATGGCTAGTGTACACCGGCTTACCCCATGAAATATATAAGAATTCTGAAAATCATTTTTGCACAAAAGACCACAAGTTACAAACATTGTTTAAGGGATTCATGGAGTGTCTCGGACACTTCATATGTGTGAATTTACCTTATCAGACACCTTTGTGTTCCAGATAACTACATGCATTCAGTGACAAATGTGAAAAAAAAAAACAAGTCAAACCAGACTGGTACCAATCCAAGTGGGTTTCTCAAAAGACAATGAAGACCAAAGAGAAGTCAAGCTGGTTTCTAAAGACAGAGACTAGTTATTGTAGTTTACAGTTTACTGGCACAACGCCCTAACATTCTTGGTGTGTTTGTTTCCCCTCTCCTTAGAAAATGGCAGAACCCCAGACAGAAGCCGTTAGCGCAGCAGCGATGGCCATGGTGGTGGAGATGTAGGTGGACGGGGCGCCGCTGATTACCACAGGGTTGCATTTGTTGCTGCCACAGCAGGTTTTGGATACCTGGTAGGTGGCGCCCAGGATGGTGCCGTTGGAGGTGACGTTGCAGTCGGAATTGGCGAGGCACCCCTGGGTGTTGAAGCCGCTGAAGCCGGTGATGGAGGGGAAAGCTGGAGGAGGGAAGATGGCGGTCAGTGAAAGACAACAGACAAACAGCCCAAAAACACACAAGTAGAAGGTAAGAGTTTATAACCCTTTTTTAAATTAAACTGCAGTTCACTTTGGGAAAACTTACTGGCACGTCCGGTGTAACAGCTTGTATTGTTTCCAGAGCACGTCTCCTGAGAAGAGGAGATGCAAAATCCCACCAAGCCAATGCTGCACTTGTTACAGGTGAGGGACTCCGCTGAAGCACACAAAATGAAAACCTTTACATTTAGCAGACACTGCTATCCAAAGCAACTTATATTTAGGGCTGTCAAAATAACTGATTCATTTCGATTAATTAATTTGAGAATAAAAAATAACTGATTAAAAAAAATAACGCAGATTAATCGATTCTGTATGACCTTTGACCCCGAGCCATTGTAGTCAGTAACCATTAGACTGTAAAATGAAGGATAGAGAAGAAAATGTGCTGCCTAGATCATAGATTGGAACATTTACTTTTCAAAAACGGCTTGATGGTGTTGATAAAAATAAAGTGTTGATTAAAATAAAGTCCTCTGCAATGTATGTGATAAAAAAAAACTTCTTCCCGAAACACTTTTGAATTTATTTCCTCAGCATATTAGGTCATATCATAGATTATTATGGCCATTATTAAAATAATAATAAAAGAGTTTTTGAACTTTAATGTCACTAATGCTGATTATTCAATGATTCATTTGAATTTAAATATTTCAAATACTTTCACAGCAAAAATCATATATGCGATTAATTTAGATGAATTAATCACAGAGTATGTAATTAATTAGATTATTTTTTTTAATTGATTGATTGACAGCCCTAATTATATTACAAGGGCCATTGTCTACCACTACACTACCTCCACCCCAAGAAATTTGCAACCAAAATTATAACCAAGTAAATTAGAGAAAGTGGTTGACAGAAATAAAATTAAGATGTAAAATTTCACTAAATCTGACAAAGAAATGTTAAGAAAATGAATTTTTCAGTTGAACTTTCCATTGCTGCCCTCACTGAAAGATGAATGGCCAGCGCAGGTGTAGAACCACAGCACTGACTCCAACTACATAGCCCACAAATCCATTGAAGAACATTTTTGTTACCACTTTTGCCATCAATTAACTGGTTTTGAATGGTATGTAGTTGTACTTAGTAATTTATAACAATAAATGCTTAAAACAAAAATCTGTTGTGTGCAGAAAGCTTCAAAAAAAGGCCTCAGTTGTCATGTGAGTGATTTAAACCAAGAGTACATACCCAAGTAGATGGAGGCAACCAGTCCAAGAAGTCCAAACAGCAGGGTCTTCATCTTCTCGCTTGGGTTTTCTGGCGATCAAGAAGTGATAAAACAGAGAGGCCGAAGTTGCAGCTGCTGTTCCTCTGATGAATCACTGGCAGGTCTGAAGAGAATATAAGCCAAGGAGCTGGAGACTGGAAAGCCTAGTCTCAACAACCCCAATATATGGACAAGCAGAGGGGGGGGCGGGGGGGTGGGGGTTGTCAGACGGATGTGGGTGGGGTGAGTTGAAAACAGGTATCAGTGCAGTGAGCCATCAGTCATTGTCACCTGCTATTATCATTTGACTACTTGACTTCATGACTTCACAGATACTTAACTCTAATCTAGGAGCACTCAAGGAACTGTTCCATTCCTGGCAACAATAGAAAGGTGTCGCTCATTCATAGGCTCAATATCAAAGAGTATAGAAGTAACTTACTAAATTACTATTTTGCATTTGAAACACATATTACATGTTTCAGAAATACTACCCATCCCTGGGAACAGGCAGATTACATCTTTATAGTTGGTCATATAATGACATACTTAGGTTAATACTGTATTTCACCAGTTAAGGCACAAACATGGCCAGTAGCTGCACTGTGTAGCCTATCTTGACATGTCTTTAAGTTTTGGGTTACAATATACAGGTAGTGGGCTCTCTGTTGATTTTAATGAGTAGGCCTAAGCCTAAAGTTACAGCATTTCTATCACAATTGACCAGACTTTGACCTTTTGTCTTCTTTAAACAAAATTCTGGCTATGATTGTTCCTTGTATTGCATCATGAGCCATCACTGCACCTATTGCATTCTACTGTTGTTAGCCTTAAGCCTAGCTCAGTCATTATGTTGTACCACATCACCCTCCATTAGAAGTGCAATGAGCTGCATTGAGCATAATAAACTGCATTTAGAATTCCAAATCCATATTTCCAGATATTTTAGTAAAAGTAACTTAAAAGTAATACAATAGTATAATAGAGACAGTAATATTATAATGTAATGAATTACTTTGAAATGACAGTAATAAGTAATACATAATATATTACGATTTTGAAGTAACTTGCCCAACACTGATTAAACCACATGTCACTGCTTGACTAAATGAAAAATATAGGCTACTGAACATGCATGGAGATCGTCATAGTTGTAGACAGAAATTACGATACTAATTATATAATAACCTATAGGTCCAAATCTAAATGTTTGGGTTCAGTTTATGAAGTGTTGCTACAGCATGATACTGTGTGTTTGTTATTTATGGGGGGGAATCAGGGGGGGATTTTGGTATCGGTGGGCTTGTGTGTGTGTGTGGGGGGGGTGGGGGGTGGGGGGGTCGTCGGTCCAGTAGTGGGCCGGTCCAGGAGAAAATTGCCAGGGCCGAATTTTGTTCCCAGTCCGACCCTGATCACAGAGTAACTTATTACATTACATTACAATACATTACATTTGGAGAACGTTTTATAACAACATGCGACTTCCAATAAGGGAAACAATCAGGGTAGAGTGCAATAAGGTCAAGTGCAGCAGTGAGTGCTACTTCCATACAGTCAAGTACAGTAAGTGCTAGAATTAGCAAGTCTAGTAGTAGAGATACTCTCAGAAGAGCTGGGTCTTCAGGAGATTTGTGAAGGTAGAGAGGGACACTCCTGCTCTTGTAGGAACTGGTACTGCATTCTAGCAATGGGGAATAACAGATGAGAAAAGTTTAGATTGCCCTGAGCGGAAAATACAATACTGTCACAATGTGTTGCACAAGAAAATGCTTATATTATGGTATAGTGATTATGCGATTCATCGTAAGAAAATATGGAAAATACTCCTGGTGTTCCTAGGTAACGTTTCCCCTACACAATATGCTAATAAAGAAACAAGCTCATGTTTGCACTACATCATGTATGATGATGTAATACATTTTTACTTCATAATGTAATAACTCCTGCAGTGTATCAATAATATATCACATATTCAATAATAATTTGTCCCATCCGATTAAGACCAGATCCAGTTAAGGAATCGCTTTGGCTCAGATCTGGCCCTGATCTGGCCTCGTGTTTCTCTGATGTCTTGAGGCCTGTGAGGCCCTCTTTCAGCACATACACATACACACACACACACACACACACACACACACACACACACACACACACACACACACACACACTACTATGCCCAAAGGAATTTCATGACCTAAGTTTCACAGAATGCACAACACAAAAAATGTGTTTTCCCTGATTTGTCCAGAATTCTTTGTCACCTGTTTGTAATAGCAAAAGGTTGTAGAGTTGTTGATAAGCAACCCCATTCTCTACCATTTGTAGGTTTCTGTGCAGTACAATGAGAGCGTATTTGCAATCTCACCCAACCTGTGTTTTTGACAGCCAGGTGTATGAGTTATTTGAGTTATCTGGGTTGTTGGCCAAATAAAGAATTGGAATGTACTCTTAACTGACTCACATTTTTCTTTTCTTTTTTGGCAAGAGCCTGGGGTGACTGTCGGTGGAGTTACATTATCCTCAATGTAACTCAGCAGGTTTCAGGTCAGGGAAGGTCATAATTTCCCTCATTGTTTTAGCACTAAAACCTAGAAAGAACTGACCTGAGAAGATAAAAAGGGAGATTGATCCATTCACACATCAAATGCCTTGGGCCCCTATTTTAGCGATCTAAAACGCATGGTCACTAGCGAATAGCTTACTGTATTTAAATTTAGTTGGTTGTCCAGTCTACATTGGGAGTGGTTTTGTTATCAAACGTCAGGCGGATGGCGCAATAAGGCAGACCTATGTTTCTTAATCAGTCATGTGTTTACCAATTCCAATTATGTCATTACAATTTGCAAATCATTGTGAGATGTATTTTTTAATATCTTTATTACAATTATGTTTCCCATTGTAATCGCTGGTGCGCGTTCCTGTGGATGAGAGAAGCCCTGTGGATGATAATGCGCTAACATATACCGATAAACAATTCGCCATGGATTTCTGACCAGGAAGACCCCTCCTTAGGTCATTAATTGCCACACCCCTTGGCGCATTGCTTAATAAAAGAGACGGGTATGGCGAAAAACTCGAGTGTACGATAGCAATAAGCTTTGCGTCGTGATGATCATACGCTTTGCGCCGAGCTTGAGACTATCATGATAGGGCCCGTAATGTGTCGCTGTGCGTCATAACTGCATTACCACCTCCAACGTGCATTAACTGAACTAAACTGATACCCAAACACCATGTTGTCCATTATCCCACAGCCTACTTCTTGTTATGAGGAATTATATTGTCATTTGTCATCACTTGAAACAATTCATTTGAATAATGCAATTGTTATTGTTGTCAATTGCTTTGGATTAAAGTATCTTAAGTAAACATTAGCATAAACATAAACGGCCCCATTGACCAAAACTAGGACAATCTCTTGGTCTACTGACAGCAAATAGCATTCTATTGTATAGCCTCAACCGGAATATCTTCATAGGAATTTGTTCATTACTGTAGGCCTTTGTATTTCCGTAAAGGTTCATAACAGGAGTGAGCTGAGAGACAAAGGAATATGGTGAAAACACAATACTGTAAAAAGACAAAAGACAAAAGTTGTCTTTATAACTTTATTCAGTTTGAGACACCTTGTAAAAACACATCTTACAATCACATACCCAAACTTATGTCAATAATTAAAAAGTTGTCAATAATCAACAAATAAAAATTAAAACATAATAAAGGGTAAAACATGGTGAGTTGTGCTTACATCAGTCAAGCTGTTAAGACATAGCCGACATCAACTAAAGCTCAGCAACTCCCTTCCCCAATTCAATCAATCATTACAAAGTGCCCCTGAAAAAACAGCAAACTCCTGTGAACAAATGAAAGAGTCCAGGTTTGTCTCTACCGTAAGACTGAGAGACTGACCAGCTGTATATAGGTTGTTGGACAGGGACTTATTGTTTTAGCTGGTGCTTAGCCACAACTAATGGTCTCTAAAACAAATCCTATGATCAACACTCCTGTGATGGATTATCAAATTCTTTTCAGTTCAATTCAATGGAAAGGTGAGGTAAGGTAAATACATTTATAGAAGACATTCTCCAGCACATCAGAATGAGCTTTTTTTGCATGGCCATTCAACAAATGGCACTTCAAAAGCAGAGGAAATCTAGGATTTCTATCATGCTTTTATTAATATTGTTAACAATCTATAACATTTGATATGACGTGACACAGTAATATGAAATATCATCGGTCGACTGGAGGCCAGACCATGGCTAATTAGTCTGGAATATAAAAACCACAGCCAATAGAATAAGACTATTCAGTGCACATACAAGAAATGCATTCAGGTTGAGAAGCTGATTGATAGACGTTTAAATGTAACATTTTAAAGTCCTGTTGAATTTAGGTAAGTTATATACATAGTTGGCACTACAGATGTCTGTTGGAATTAGGACTTTGACATTTCAGTGGACACAAAGGTTTAATAGCATTTGGTATTATTACATTGATACAAATGTTGCATTTGAAATGCTTTCAATTGAAACCATTTTAAGTCACCACTCAATGGTACATAAATCTAAATAAAGTAACCAAAAACAGGACTGTTTATTTTAGAGACAAACCCTAAATGAAAGGACATCAAGATGGCTGAATAAAAACAAGTTATGAGGAGACGCTTAAGATATAGCCTTGGAGTGGCTAAAACATTAATGTCGTATTTAAGTTTATCTGAGCAGATATTTTGGTTATCAGAACGTTTGGACTAAATGGATGACTAACAAATCACTGTAGTGCTCTATACTATACTCTATCTATATCTATGATAATTATCAGTAAACTGACTTAATGTGATCTGCAGTCAACGTTTGAATTCCAATATAAGGCTTATTTGACAGGAGACAAAACAATCAGGGCATTAGAAAAAAACAAACGGGAAAAAACACGTATATTGATATCTGAGACAGAACCTAAAG